>NW_023994724.1:0-236283 GCF_015586225.1 Lucilia sericata | reverse complement strand
CTTTAAAATATTATAATATTAGTTGAAAAATTTCATTTTGCGAAATATGAATTACTTAATAAGATATTTGCACTTTTTAGTATAAATATGTACATTAATATATCATAAGAAAGCAAACTTATACAGATCTGAAGTTATTATTGATTCGTCAGGTATATGGAAGTTGCCATAGGAGAATAAATTGACCTTTGAATATATAATGCATCTATATCAATAAAAAATTTTATGTCCAACACTAGTATAAATAGTGTTCAGTCTCGCGACGATTCATCGGGAACGGAAGAAGACGACGACTGTCTCGACATAGACATTGAGCCACTGCTTTAATTGTGACCACCCTCCGCTCGCTATGCCTGTGGTTGTTCAAATTACTGTGAATGACACTTAGGAATATTGACAGGTGTCATTTACTTCCTGATAATGAACCTAAGCGCCATTACAGTTTGTGAAAACCCCAGCAGCATAAATTCTCGGACAGCGACAATTACCCTTATGTTTCGATAAATAAAATCCGTTTTGAGAACGTTTGACAAACTTCTCGATTTTTATTATACTCACGCAGTAGACAAGGAAGTGCATTTTATAATCAACGTTATTTATTCGTCTTAATAAGTAACAAATTTCTTCATATAATGGTTGGAATTTGTTTAAATACTTAATTTTTTATTGGTTTAAATGCCAACTTTTTACTAATTTCCTGATTGTCTGAAATTGTAAATCTCCATTTTATATGCATAGTATATGTTTAACATTTCCTAACATTTTGTTAACAATCTCAACTATCCAAAATTTTTAAAAATCACAATAAAAAATCAAAGAAAACATACAATTTTGTACTAAAAATTAGATTTTTTGAAATCGGTTAACCGAGACTTAAAAACCGGGTAACCCGGTTAACCGAAAACCAATGTTTTAAAAAACCGGTTTGCGAAAAACCGAAATATGCAAAACCGGTTCTTCGGTTAACCGGTTAACCGGTTTATAAACACTAATCTTATCTTTTACTCAATAAAATAGAAATTAATAGGTTATAGATTTGAATTTGTGCAAAATTAGGAGAATTTTGAAATATTATTATGAACAAATAAAATTTTTACTCTAAATACTTAAATATCCTACATACATACATATATTGGATATTGCGATAAACATGTTAATTATTTTGTTCTTAATATGATGACCGTATTTATTTTAAAGGAATAAATTCGAATTTGAAAATTTTCGGGGAAGTTTGAACGATGTATGCGACAAGAACGGATAATAGTTCCATAAGGACATTTGGAAGATAGAAATATGTTAACAGGGTAAATAGGGTCTAATAATATTTGGCGACTACAGCTGGACGACCAAAATGGATCAGCTAGAAGCTCACAGTGTCTAAAATTACCTTCCGAAATACAGAATACGGGGTTAATAACAAAAAAATCTAACCAGCTTATAAAGAACCCCTGAGGACCAATCAAATTTGTAATAATAAATATTAATTTTGCACTTTCACTTGTTATGTGTGCTAACTATAATTTACTGTACTGTGCCTATCTTTAAGAAGAAAATTCAAGTTGAAAATTTGGATTTGTTTCAAAAAGTATAGGATAAATATTATAGGACAAAAATTAAAAATCTATACTAACTCAAGGGGTTAAATTTGTGGAAATAATACTTAACTATATTGCTAAGATATAAAATATAACACAATAAGATGATATAACGTATTGTGTAAATCCTAAAACTAGAGATCATAGCATATACTTACATCTTTATTTTTCAGCATAAATTCCAATTTCCAAAGAATTTGTAACGTCATAAAATATGTACTGCAATTGTAAAAATCTGCTACTACGTTTAATAATAAATCTTACTTTTAACAAATCGCTATTACTAGTGCTTATGATTTGTTCAACACTAAATGTGCACATCTCAGGTAATTTAAATTAATTCGAAGAAATAACAGGACTTTCCAACTAAAGGACAGTTATAAAAGGATAATAAGAACATTATTAAACTTTGTTAAAGGTAGATAAACTACCTGCTTTGACAAAGCCAATGTACACACACACACACATTTTGTCTCTAACGTATAAAAAGATCGTAGAAATTGCAAATGAGTAGCATTTTACGATTAGTTTTCGTAACGTAAAGACGTAGTATCGATAATTTTATTCTTTTGCTTTCTAAGAGATGGAAGAAATGTATATTTTACGTAAAGATTCTGTTAACAATAAAGATCCCCATGGTTATGTCAATGCTTTTAGCCGCCCTGAGGCCAATTATAAAAGTCCTACGAAGAGATCTTTCCTCAGCGAGTGCATACGGCAGATACATATAATGAATGGCAATGATATGCCCATGATTTCAATGCCTGTTGAGTACAACAAAGTGGTCATCTGGAGTAAATTGAATTATTTAATGAGACCTTCAAGAATTACTCCTTATCAGGCAGCAGTGCAAAGAGTTAAACGCCGTCTATTCCGAGAACCCAAACTGAGACAACGTAAATGTCAAAATCCTAAATATAACGATTCAAATTTCACCGACAGTTGTCACTTTAAAGCTTCGCGCCATGAGTTGGGCATTAAGAAAATACCACGTAATTATCTGGATCAAGCTAGGCGCTATGTGGAAACTGGCTTACGTCAGAACCTCAAACGTAAGTACATGGATGATCATGATGAGGAGAGTGATATTGAGAGGCAATCCATTGCATTTCAATACCAGTGAGGGTGTATTCCAAGTTTCACAACAAGTCATTAGCAAAGTCTGTCGTTATCATGGCAATATGGCAAGACATCATCCCCAGCGAGAACGTTCAGCCGAGGAACAATTTAAACGTGAACGTAATACCGAAGCCTGTCGTCTTAGTCGAAGAGCTAAAAAACTCGAAGAAGTTCTGCTCGATCAACAATATCGTCAACGTCTACATGCCAATAATAAAATATTAGAAGCATCTATACGTTCCATTCTATACATGAATACCTTAATGGGTTTGATGGTTGGCCCAACCCGATGAACGTAATGTTTATGTTTAAACGCAGAAATTTAAATATAAAACATTATGGAAACCTTTGTGAAAAGACCTCTTCATATTGTTTATATGTTTAAAGCATATAAAACAATATGAAATCGTATTTACTTTAAAATTGTGATCTGGACTCTCTATATAGGGTACTTAAATTGTATATATTTTGTAAATAATAATTCAATTTTAGTTTTTAACATTTATTTCTTTTTTTTTTTTCTATAAAAATATATCAATATATTTTTTATTAGGAAATTTTACAAAAATATTTTTTAAAAAATTTATGTATTTTATGTAATAACTGTGTATGTATGTGTATGAGTAATGGTATATAATAATTAATAATAAAAATATAAAAGTGGCTTTAGAAAAAATAAAACGGTCTTTTTTTTGGAAATTATTAGTAGGAGTTGGAACCGATATTGATACTGTAGTAAAAGATCGATATTAAAGGTAACATTTTATTATAAAACCGGTATATACAGGTCTATAACGCTACTGAAATAATAATTAATTAATATCGAAACAGTTACTGAAGTTCTAATCAGTTGCGGTTTCCATTCTTGGGTTATAATTATTAATATAAAATTTTATATAAAAGTTAAAGGTTACATTCCTTCAATAAGTTTCATATGAACATCCATTAGGCACTGTAAATGAAAGAAAATATAAATTTAAAAATAAATTTTACATAAAAGTTTATAAATTGCTTATTTAGCACGAAAAATATAATAATTTCATAATCTAAAATTGGATTTACTATTATAACCAGTTAACAATTAAAACAATCAAAACAAAATTAATAATAACTGTTAAATGGTTATAATCCGTCTTCTTTACATTACATACTAACGAAATATAATGTATATATTTATGTGTGATGGTAGGTAACAACTTGTATTTATTCAGTTATTTTCTCCATATTCAGCTGTGTAGAGGTCTCTTTGAATGCCCTAAATTTTAATAAAATAAAATAATTTTATTTAACTTTGTTTTTCAAATATTTTTAAATGCAATTGCTAAATTACACATGTAATACGAAGCAAATTTATGAATACTAAATAGACATTTATAGAAATGTTAAATAATTAGAATTAATATTGCTCTACAGAGAAGTTAGTTATATAAAAAGTATATACAGATAACGGTTTAGCTTTTGATTGTAGTATAAGTTCAAAGCATGACCGAAATTTTAAGAAATGCTTAGGTTTATATAATTGTACATTTCCAAAATATCTACTTATACAGAATATTCTACTTTTTTAGCACCGGGTCAAAGAATGCATTTCTATAACTTTAAATAGGTTAGGCTATATAAATCCGAAGGCAATTTGTGTGCTTCTTTTCATGGAAGAAAAATGTTTGTTAGTAAAAAAAACACGCTGAAAAATACGTGGTTCGATTCGCTTTAACGCTAATACATTCGCCCTTTCGTATTTACTTAAGTTAATCCCATTTATGTATTCCGTTATTGCTAGAACTTCTACCTGGAACTTTGTTTGTGATTAGGTATACAGTATACGTCTGTGTCGCCAGGCCCCTTTGTCCCCCCATGTAGCAACGTATTCCAAATGTTCCGCTTGATCAAGACCTTTTATCTGTAATCATCATGACGTGTCCTATAACCGCTTATGGCCAGTTCGCCTTAAGTTATGAGCCGTTCGGCTGTAAGTGCCACCTCATATCTTAAATATGTTTCAGTGGGTGGAATACCTAGCAACGTTTCCAGAGCCCTGGTTGACGTAGTACTAATGTACTAATGGCACCACTTATACACAAGCATGAGCAATAACGGAATGCGTAAATTGGATTAGAATAAATATAAATATATATTTACCGATATCCAGAAGGCAATTAGGGCGATATCAGGCGATAGAACTAAATCTAAGACCGTATTGGATATTAAGAAAGCTTTAACTGAATATCTCCGAGAGGTAAGGTTCACATCATATGGGTACCAACCCACTCGGGAGTAGCCGGGAGTAGCGAATGTAATAGCTTTAAAGGGTAGGGAGCTGGAGGCAGTTAACCTGACAAACGCGAAACCATTCGACGCAACAAAAGCTGAACTAAAAATATGGGTGAGAGAATCCCATAAGGCCTCTTGGAATAATAAAACAGTGGGTAGTACCACGAAGATCCTATGGGGTGACCCTGATGAGAGCAAGACGAAAATTCTCATCAAAATGAGCAAGTCTGAAGTTAGTATGTAGAGCATGTGGAGAGGGAGTGAAACTGTGGAGCACTTTCTTTGCCACTGTCAGGCATTCGTCGAAGTTAGATCCAAGCATCTTGGAAGTGATGTTATTCCGGAAATAACATACCTGACTAACACGGATTGGAAGATTCTTAGGAATTACGTTCAGGAAACTGAGTTTATGGACACTGAAAAATAATTCATTCAGTTCCCTTTTTTCATGATAAGGAGCGCACAACAGGCCGATAGTGGCCTAGGCGTATTTCTTCGGAATAGATGTAGTATACATCCTCCTATCAACCTACCTATACACAAGCAGCATGTACGCTGCATTGAAGCATATGCTAGAATTGGTCTAATTACACTTTTATAAAGCCAATGTGTCATAGTAGGACTAAGACCACATTTCATGCCTATAGGTTTTCTAGATATCGCCGAACAACGATGTGCCTTGTTAGTACTATCATGTATGTCTCCATTTGAGGATTACACCTAAGTATTTAACTCTGTATGTCATCGGTATCTTCTTGCCCAGGATACAGTATACTACATAGACATTTCTGTCTTTCTTGTGAAAAAAAACAGATTTTCGCCTTCGCCGGGTTAACATTGAGGTCTCTTACCCAGCAAAAATAAAGCTTCAAAAGTAGCAATTAGTCAATTTTTACCTTCTTATTATATTTTTTCAATGCTGACGATATTTTTTTGCTCTTACATTTTTGTGAGATAAAAAATTTTATTTTTGGCTTTTGTTTATCTTATTAATATTAATAAAGTCCAATTAGTTGTATTCTATTATAATACAATTTTACTTCCGAATAACTTCCAAAAAAGAGCATAAAGAGTAGTGAATTTTAATCAAATAAAAAGTACATCCGTCCTATGACAAGCCTGTGTTAAAATTATCACTTCTTCACGGTTTTTTCAGTACTTTCATGGACTAAATTCTACTTCTTTTTCGTTTCTTTAGAAGTTCTTTTTTTTCTGGGTCAGATGAGCCCAGTGTAAAGCGGAAAATATGCCTCCTTGTGGTGTACCGCGAAATACGCTTTTCCTGATATTTATTTCGTAGACCTCGCAGCTTATCTATCTGTTCCTTAGCATGTAATTGATCCAGTTACAGAGCACTCGGTCCACATAAAACTGGTCCACCGATCATCCCTTTACATAATCATGGTACTTTTATTTAAGGGCATTGGTATACTGATTTTAACCATACTATCGACTATCTGTCCCAAGGGTTTAAGCAGGAAGGACGTTCTATCGACCGATAAGCCTTAGGTGTCGCATAGCTAGGTTTTCCTTATTGATGTTAATAATGTATTTGTGTTAAGATTTAGTTAACACCCTTTTTGTAAAACCTTGTATTGAATTTTGTATTTGAGAAATGTTTTGTATTTATATTCATTCGAAAATAAACTTTTACAATAAAAGGTTATGAGCCCAGGAAGCTCTTGAATAATAATTAAAAAAAAAAAAATAAAATATTTTTCTGAAGTGAAAAATTTCTTTTTAAGTCAAGAAAAGAAAATTTTTTCAAGATAAAAGAAAATTTTTTCAAGACAAGAAGAAAATACAAAATCAAATATGGATTTTAGCAAGAACATCAAGATACTTAAAGGTGAAACTGAATGGCCAATGTGGAAAAGAAAGATAAGAGATCTTTTAGATTACCATGAAGGAACATTGGATGTAATTGATAGGAAATTACATAAGCCAACTCCTCTAGAATCAACAGCCACAGCGGAAGAAAAGAAATTATATCAAGAACAAAGCGGTTTGTACAGAAAAGCCAACAGTTATGCAAAATCAGTGTTGTGTAGTTCAATAAGTGATGAAATTTACCAAAAAGTTATGGATAAAGAAAGTGCTGCAGATGTGTGGGATGCTCTTAAAAATCTTTTCGAAGCAACAGCAAAAGATCAATTGTTCAAGGTATGTGCAGAATTTTTCTCTTTCGTTTGGGATGACAATCAAGATGTCACAATGCATATTGCCAAATTAAAAGGATTATGGTTAGAATTCAACAATGGACTAAAAGGAAAGAATTTAAACGAATTACCAGATTTATTGCTAGTGGGTAAGGTTTTGCACATACTACCATCAAAATTCGACACGTTCAAATCAAGTTGGATGATGTTAAGCAAAAATGAAGAGAAAACATTTGAAGAGCTATGTATGCAAATAACTATGTATCAAAGGAACTTTGGAAAAGGCAATACTACCTCAACTGAAGAAGCACTAATAGCAAAAACGAAATTTAAGAAATTTGAAAATTCTAACAAATTTAACAAGAAAAATAGTGATGTTTGCAACTACTGTAAGAAGAAAGGACATTGGGTACGTGATTGTCGCAAGTGGGCAGCAGATGGTAAGCCTAGTAAAGAAGCAAATGAAGCCAAATCTGTGAGTCAAAAGTGTTTGCCTGTTTTTTGTGAGGAAGCAAATGTGGTGCAAGATGCCGATACCACATGTTGGTGGATTGACAATGGAGCAACACGCCATATAACTAATAGTAAAGACAATTTTAAGGATTTTAAGTCATTTTCAAGTCCAAATTTTATAAGAGCGGCAGGTAAAGAAGTTCTACAAGCTATTGGTAAAGGTACAATAGAAATTGAATCAAAAGTCAAGAACAAAACAGAGAGGCTGTGTTTAACAGACGTTTGGTATGTACCTAATATCACAAGGAATTTATTCTCAGTGCTATCAGCTCAGGATAAACAACCAAATAGCAGATTTATATCGACAGCAACCAATTGTAAACTATTTGTTGATGATGAAATAGTTTTATGTGGGTCAAGATCAGTAGGTGGTACACTTTATAAAGCTAATATAAAAGCGATAAAGCAGTATGGTATGGAAGAAGTTAATGAAGTTCAAGATTCCGATTTACTTCAACTTTATCATGAAAGATGGGGTCACCAAGACAAACGACACATACAGAAGATGCTTAAATTAGAAATGGGAATTAGTATTAAAGATGATAAAACTGTTTGTGAGCCGTGTATATATGGAAAAGCTCATCGGTTGCCGTTTGGTCATAGAAATAAAGCTACTAGTCCCGGTGAACTCGTGACAGCTGATGTCTGTGGACCATTTAGTGAGTCGTTTTCTAAAAAGAAGTACCTGGTGATTTTTAAAGATTCGTATACGAAGTATCGTTTTGGATTTGTTGTAAAACAAAAGTCTGAAGTTAAAGACTGCTTAGAAGAAGTTCTGATGTTAGCAAATAATCGTGGTCATCATATAAAAGAATTATTAAGCGACAATGGTGGTGAGTTTGACAACCATGAAATAAAGTCAATTCTAAAGAAGAATGGTGTCATGCAAAGACTAGCAGCTCCCTATACACCACAACAGAATTGCGCTAGTGAAAGAGAAAATCGTACAGTTGTTGAGATGGCTCGTACATTCAAATATTCCAATGCAGAAGCAAAGTTTCCGGATGCTATATGGGCTGAATTAGTAAGAACATCAATATATGTACTAAACAGAACTGGCAAGTCATCAGTAGAAAATAAAAGTCCTTATGAGTTATGGATGGGAAAGAAACCTAGAGTGCATCATTTAAGAATCATATCATGCGAATGTTATGTTCATATACCTAAACAAAAGAGAAAGAAGATGGATGCTAAAGCTACAAAAGGATTTCTCATTGGTTATGACGATGATGAGCGTTATCGGGTTTACATCAAAGAGAAACAAGAGGTTATACTTTCCAGAGATGTCAAATTTATTGAGAAAATTAAAACATGCGTATCTGATGATCAAAATACTAAAGAAGATAACAACAAAAATTTAGATACTGAAGAAAATAATGAAGTTAAGTTTAAGTTTGAAGAATACAGAAGTCAAAATGCAGATAATAAAGACAATGAAGATCATGAATTAGATGAAGATCAACATGAATTAGATGAAGATCAACATGAATTAGATGAAGATCAACAAAATGAAGAATTAATAGAAGAAGAACAACATAGTGATGAAGAACTTTATGATGATGCTTTAGAGGATGATTTAGATGAAATTGTTATATCAGATGATGATGTTCAAGAAGTTATTCCTGATAGAAGATTGAGAGGAAAACGTACGAGAGATGCTGACTATGATGACAATTCTGATTTAATATTATCAAAACGATTAAGAGATCGTACTTTGATATCAAATCCTAAATATGATGATTTTGTTATGGAAATCCAAGATTTTATAAAAAGATTAGCAACAATACGTGTAGTATTGAGTATAGCAGCTAGTAATAATATGCATCTATTTCAATTTGATGTCGCAACAGCTTTTCTTTATGGAGAATTAGAAGAAGAAATATTTATGAAACAACCTGAGGGCTATAGCGATGGTACAAAACGAGTGTGTAAATTAAAAAGAAGTTTATATGGTTTAAAACAAGCTCCTCGTTGCTGGAACAAGAGATTAGTGAAATATTTATTAAAAATTGGATTTAACGTTTGTGAAGCTGATCCGTGTCTATTCATAAGAATAAAAAATGGAAAGAAACTTATTTTAGTATTATATGTAGATGACGGTTTGGTTGCAGGAACAGACGAAATTGAAGTTCAAAATTTATTACAAGAGTTACGAGCTGAATTTAAAATTACATCTAAAGAAGCTAATTATTTTTTGGGTTTGGAGATAAAGAAAGAAAATGGTGCAATACGAATATCTCAAACAGCTTATGTTAAGAAAATACTTGAGAGGTTCAATTTTGATGAATGCAGACCAGTATCAACTCCAATGACCAAAATAGTAGAAGATTCCGAAACAGGGAAAGCTGAGGACTTATCTAAATTTCCCTATCGACAAGCAGTGGGAGGAATTATGTATTTAATGCTTGGTACAAGACCAGATCTTGCATACAGTATTGGATACTTGTCTAGAACTTTAGATAATCCTTCAAAAGAAAATATTGTTAGAGTAAAAAGAGTATTTAGATATATTGCTGGTACAAAAGAATATGGTATTACTTATACGGCTGACAATAACTTAAAGTTCGAATGCTACAGTGATGCTGACTTTGGAGGCTGCTTAAAGACTGGTAGATCGACATCAGGAATAATAATAAAATACGCTGGTGCTGTAATTTCATGGATGAGTCAAAGACAACCGATAGTAGCAACTTCTACAACAGAAGCTGAAATCGTTGCTGCTACTGAAGCTACTAAAGAAATTATATGGTTAAAAAGACTCTATTCCGAGTTAATTGGATACAAAGACGTTCCAGTATTGCAAGTGGACAATAACGCTGCAATAAGATTAGCTCAGAATCCAGAGTTTCATCGTCGCACTAAACACATAGCGTTGAAACATTTTTTCATTCGCGAAAAGGTATCCGAAAATGAAATTTGTGTTACAAGAATATCAACTGAAGACCAACTAGCTGATTTGATGACGAAACCACTACAAGCAACAAGGTTGAAATATTTAATAAGCAATTTGGGACTTTCAAATGTTAACAAATTATCTTAACAAGGGAAAGTATTGATGTTAATAATGTATTTGTGTTAAGATTTAGTTAACACCCTTTTTGTAAAACCTTGTATTGAATTTTGTATTTGAGAAATGTTTTGTATTTATATTCATTCGAAAATAAACTTTTACAATAAAATTCCTGGTTTGGGTATAAATATTACCCATGCATCCTGCCATTTAATTGGGGTATATGTCAATTTCAAGCATACAGTGAAAATCTGTGGCGGATGTACGGAAACCAGTCCCGCCTCCATCTGCAAAAGGGGCAGGAAAATGCCATTCGACCCTGCAGATTCATAGAGTGCAAAGCTCTTGATTGCCTTCTTAAACGTGTCATTTGTAATAACCATTTCTATGTTAGCCTCCCCTTCCTCCAATATCGGTTCATCTATGGTACTCTATATACAAGGATAGAAGAGAGAGTCCATTAGGAGTTTCATTGTCTCCCTCATATCCTCCAGCCTACTGCCCGTGTAATCTATCATAGATTCCGGTTGGACATGAGTTGAAATAGGAATCTTTTATCACTATCTACCTGTTCACAGAAAAGTTTTCTGGAGTCTTATTTGACTTTTCCAACGATTTTCTTATATTCACCAAGTTTTCTACGATACTCATCCCATACTGCGACTTTTTTACGCCGTGCCCGGTTAAATAGTTTGCGAAGAGTCTTGCCAAGGTTCCAGATCTCCCTCAGCTGTCCTAGAACTTAAATAACAATGAAAATATAATTACACAGGCCGACGAAAGAATTAAGGTTAATTCCAAGAAATTTACTAAAAAAAAGTTTTCTTCGAAATTCCCAAAATTCAAATCGCAATCTTAATATGAAAGCTTTATTTGTGACCAAAAATTTTGCATATCGCCTCTATGCAATGGATGTTATTGTTGAATAATATTACATATATCAATTGCGCGTTGACAGAAACAAACTTTTTAATATAAATAGTTCTTTGCTTCTCCTGTAAAATTTTAAAAATGTTAGATAGGGCCGTTTGCGTTTTAGGTGACGATATATAAACGATCCCCAACCATAAGACTACTTAATATCGTCCGAGCCATTCATGGTATAGAACCAGAAAATATCAAAAAAGTCTTGAAAAATTTACTAACGGGATATGAAAATAATGTCATAATATACCAAAAAAGTTTAATTCGTTTTATTTCATTTATAAGAAATACTTGCTATTGGACCACCCTGTACATAAATATTTCAAATCGAATTTTTCGATTGCTATATTCTATGGATATTAGGTTGGCAATGAAATGTATGAGAAACTGTGCCGAATTTGCGCCATTCCTTAAAAATTCAGATTTATATTTGTGTACAGATGAAGGCCATTGAAAGCATTAAGTAGTTTCGTTTTAAAAACCAGTATTATTATTGTTTAAGTACAAATCGGTTATTTGCGGTATTTTTCCTCTAAGTGTAAATCCTTATGATTTACTACTTTAGTTTACATCTTTGATGGAAAACTATTATTAATTCAACGAGTAAACCGCTAACTGTATTTAAACTTTGTTAGCCTCCATACTTAGAAATAAGTAGTTGTTTACTTCTCGTCATATAGAAGCCTTAAAGAGCACTTCTTGTTGTGCATACATGCTTAAGGTAATAAATAAATAAAGGAAGACAAATCTTCTCCTTTTATAAAACTAATAATTCTTTGTGTTTTATTCTTTTTGTGCATTTACACTGAACCAAATCGGATTGACGCCGAAACATTGGTCGCTTCGAACCGGATTAATTAAATTGTTGCTTCGAATCGAGGATAATCTACACATCTTGATCTTAATCAAGCGGATAAAACACGAAGAAGTTCATCCTCCAGCATATGAAAGGAAGACCCCTTGCCAAGGAATTTTAAGTGCCCTTTTGTTTGGAGAGTTTTTAAGATTGCTTTTTTTTTAAAGGTTAGTAAATTGATATAAAAGTGATTGTGTCAAAGGAAAAAGTACATAAACATAGATAAATACATATGTATATACGTGTGTGTGTTTTATAAAGAATAAACAAAAGAAAACAACAAGTCTATTGTCAAAAAAAGGGAATTAATAATTTATAATAATTTATTGTGAATTAATTTTAATCCCTATTTAATACATCCTTGCGCGATTATATTTTATACAGTACCTGTTGACAGATAGTGATCGGTACTTTTATAATCAAGGCTGCGTTTGTTTACATTGGACAACAGCCATAATTGATAATTAAAAATTGCATTTGTTTTTCGGCAAATTAATAAAAAATTAACTTTTCACTATTTAAAGAAAATTATTTTGGTGTTAATTTTTGAGTGAAATAAATAGTGATCAAAATAATTCGTGACTGCATTTAATGCAAGGTTTGTTCACACAAATTTAATATTAGTAATTGTGTTGTGAAAGATAAAATTCTTCTTCTTCCTCCTTTTACTAATTTATTGTTAGTTACCCTACGGTCGGTCGATTTGACTTTTAATAATTTGTTTGGAAAGTAACAATACAATTTCGATTTTTTGTGATTTTTGAAAGCTGCTTCCTATTTTTATAGTATTTTACCAAAATAAATCCAATCTTAAAATTGTGAAAAATGCCTTTGACAGCCCTCGAACGTTTCACTCGTGCCTCAGACGCCGTTATAAAATTTGAGGCAAACTTTAATAATATACGCGAGGAAGAACATCACGTGTACTACTTCGAAGTTTTGGAAAGTGAATTGAAGATGTGTTGGGAAAAGGTGAAAATTACTTTCGATAAGTGTTTAGACGATCTTGAATCTTCTGAAGACGCTGAGCCAGAAGATATTCAAGTGGCTGAAAGTAAATTCCAGAGTACCCTTAATGTTTATGCGCGATGTTCAAAGTCGATAAAAATTAAGATTGATGAATTGGAAGCAAAGACTAAGCCTAAAGTTTCCCATCATCCAAACAATGATTCAAATTTTGATAATGTTAGTCATAATCTACCTCTTCCGCCATGTGATACGGACATCTTCAACGGCGATTATCTCTCATGGCCTACATTTAGGGATCTTTTCACTGCTTTATATATTAATAACAGTCGGCTGAGTCATATCGAACGATTATGTTATTTAGTGAAAAGAACAGATAACGAAGCGAGAGAAATTGTATCTAAATGTCCGTTGACTAACGCTGGGTTTGATATAGCGTGGAAAAGTTTAAAAGATACATACGAAAATCCTCGAATGCTAGTTAATAATCAGTTAAAGTGTTTGTTTGGTTTAGAGACAATAACAGAAGAGACTAGTTCCTCTTTGAAAAGGTTACAGCGCGGAATTAATGGATTTTTAACTGCTATGTCGATATATGAGATTCCCACTCAAAATTGGGATCCAATTATCGTTTTTATTTGCATACAAAGACTGCCCTCTCAGACAGTGACACTATGGGAACAAAGTGTTAAGGACAAAACTGCCTTATCTTTATGGAAAGATTTGGACATGTTTTTGACCGAAAGAATCCAAACGTTAGATTGCATACGCGATCTTAAGAGTTCCAATACTGTTAAGGAAGGCATTGAACGCAAGGAAAAGACACATGTTTTGAATACAAGTCCTACGAATGCTTGTGTTTTATGTAAAAAACCGGGTCATTTACTTCGTTTTTGCCGTCAGTTTGATAGAATGTCTATTCCTGAGAGATTTAGAACGGTTAAAAAATTTCATTGCTGCATAAATTGTCTAGCTAACTCACATGAAGTTAATGATTGTTTAAGTGAACATCGTTGTTCTATTTGTAATAAGCGGCACCATACTTCACTACATCGGAATTCTTCAGCTTCGCAAAACTCTAGAAATGCTCTTCCTGAGTCATTAGACGACAACTCTTCTTTGGTTTTACGACCATACAATCACACTCCTAATGACCAACGACCTACTAACACGTCAACTGCATTGGTAGAAAGACCGACTACGTCAGGCACTATAGTTGAACGACAAGTATTCCATACTAGTCAAAATTATTCTACTCCTTTGGGTACACTGACTAGCAATGTACCTCCTACTTCATTAGATGACAATTCTAGTGTGGTTCTACGACCCACTAATCCAACTCCTAATGACCATCTGCCCACTTTGTCAGGTACAACAGCTGGAAGACCTACTACGACAGGCACCATGACTGAACGACAAGTATTCCATACTCGTAGGAATCATTCTGTTCTTTTGGGTACAGCAACAGTCGACTTGATACACTATGGCTGTAGGTATCAAGTTAGAGCATTAATTGACCCTGCTTCAGAATGCACTATCATTTCTGAAAAGTTGAGAAAAAGTTTAAAGCTTCCAACCATTTCCGAAACAGCGAAGTTTTCTGGCGTAAATGAGGAATTTTCGGCCATTTCGATGAAGACTTGTAATTTGGTGATAGGTTCTAGTACTGATTCATCATTTTTATTAAACACTTCGGCATCTGTTTTGCCAAACATTTCGGGAAATCTGCCTTCGGTTTCGGTTAATGCCGACAAATTGCCAAATCTTCATTTGGCAGATTCGAATCCCTTCGGGAGCAGACCCGTGGAATTATTATTAGGAGCTGATGTATACCCCCAGCTTATTTTACCCGGAATTAGGAAAAAAGTACTAGGATCATTATTGGCTCAAAAAACCGTATTTGGTTGGATATTAACCGGTCCTGTAAATAGTATTAATTCATCTCCTACGAAGGAAAGATATAGGCCAACTAAAAATAGCTACATTCCAACATGGAATCGTAATGAACCCAAATGATGTAGGAACTAGTTAGTTTATCAATCTATAATAGAACCGCTACTAATTAAAATGTTTGTAAATCATTATTTTTTCATTTTGTCTACGACAGGGCACTACGTGCAAACACTTATTGTAACCTTTTACGAGGTAATATTTAAATATAGATAATTCGAGATTTACGTCTATCCCAAACGCTGTATTAATAGAATCGTAAAAGATGGAAAGAAGAATTTTTAAGTAATTTTACTATTGATCGCTTTATATGGCAGACTTGTTGTTTTGAATTCCTAAATGATCACTACATATATATCAATTTACTTTACTAACCTTTTCCTAAATTATTTTTAATTCAGCAAGAGTCCTTAGTGATTCAACCGGAGTCTCATCATGGCTCAACCAGAGTCTCTTAATGTCTCAACCAGAGTCTCATCATGGCTCAACCAGAGTCTCATCATGGCTCAAACGGGTCCATAATGACCCAAGTAGGAAAAACTGGAGTCTGATCATGGCTCATTTTAATTTGGAAAAAAACAGTCCACGAGAGTCCTTCATGACTCGTCATTTATTTAGTTACAACACCTTAAGTGTTGCAAGGGGGCCGGCAATGTTTAAGTACAAATCGGTTATTTGCGGTATTTTTCCTCTAAGTGTAAATCCTTATGATTTACTACTTTAGTTTACATCTTTGATGGAAAACTATTATTAATTCAACGAGTAAACCGCTAACTGTATTTAAACTTTGTTAGCCTCCATACTTAGAAATAAGTAGTTGTTTACTTCTCGTCATATAGAAGCCTTAAAGAGCACTTCTTGTTGTGCATACATGCTTAAGGTAATAAATAAATAAAGGAAGACAAATCTTCTCCTTTTATAAAACTAATAATTCTTTGTGTTTTATTCTTTTTGTGCATTTACACTGAACCAAATCGGATTGACGCCGAAACAATTATACATTATATGTTCCAAACCAAAGCCCAACGAAATAGAAAATGAATCAAATCAGCATAATATTATTGAAAATTTCAATTAACTACATATTAAAGATTCCCAACACCAAAATTTTTATAAATAGGAGAAAAAGATAGAACAAAAATACAAGATAGACCAAACCATGTTTAACCAACAATATTAACGCTAATTTAATTAAGAACTTACCTTAAAATATTTAACAGTCTTTACACGCAATTCTAAAGTGGCATCTTCATCACAAATCATTAGAGTATTAGGATGTTGTTGGAAAGCACTAACAGTCCACATATGATTGATACCCTCCTCGATGGCTTTATATAAAGCAAACGCCTTATGAGCACCCGTTATAAGGATCATAACTTCTTTTGAATCCATAACAGTACCCACACCTACGGTCAATGCTTTATTAGGGACTTTACTTATGTCATTATCGAAAAATCTAGCATTCGCTTCTAAAGTATCTTGAGCCAGTGTCTTGACACGAGTACGTGACACTAAAGAGGAACCGGGTTCATTGAAAGCAATATGACCATCTGGACCTATGCCGCCAATAAATAATTCTACACCTCCAGCTTCCTTAATCATGTCTTCGAATTTATTACATTCTGCCACTAAATCACTGGCATTGCCATCGAGTATATGAACATTGGCAGGATTGATGTTGATGTGTTTGAAAAAGTTTTGCCACATAAAGTAATGATAACTTTCGGGATGATCACGTGGCAAGCCTGGGAGTGAAAGAAAGAAAGATTAGTTAAATTACAAAAGTAATTAGGCGTGACTATGTATAATTTTATTACACCTACCCACATATTCATCCATATTAAAAGTTTTCACATATTCAAAGGATACTTTTCCTTCTTTGTGGAATTGTATTAGATTTCTATACATACTTAAAGGTGTGCTACCAGTTGGTAAACCCAAAACAAAATATCTTAAATAGAAGATTGTGTCAAATGAGTATTGAATAAATTTTTAATTTATAATATGATATTGTTACCTGTCCGGACCTGGCTTGTAGTCGTTTATTCTTTTGGTAACATATTTGGCAGCCCATAATCCAACTGACTCAGATGTATCCAAAATAACTAATCTCATATTGATTTACTGAAAATAAAAATTTTGATTAATAAAAGAAGTGCGATTCGATATACGAAATATACTACATCTATAAAACTTTTTCAAAGTTGGACTCTAGAGACCACAATGGAGCCCCATCTTTAAGAAAAACTCGCACATACGAAGCAAATTAATAAAAAATATTGATTGAATCCTGATCGAATATGATTTCTGTACATAATAATTTTATTTGCATCGAACTTTATTTCGATACCCATTTATCCACCATTAGTGATATTGTGCAATCAACGATGGGCGAACTCTGAGCAACGATTTAAGAGCTGGCGATAAATCCAGCGAAAACTTAACAGACGATATAAGATATATAACCTTAGGTTAGTTAGTTGGCAAACTATCATGGATGGTAAACACTCTGGAAGGAAATACTCAACATCTAAAATATTTGAGGTCTACAACCAGACTCTATAAATGGGATTACACGTTCCCACAACAATTTGATCTTTGCTCAGAAACGAACCGAATCTTACTCGGCCAAAGATTATCTTCTTAGCAACAGACTCAACCGAAAGTTATTTCCTCAGGAAAACCTATAAGTCGAACTGTTACAACGCCATTACATATCGATTGTTGGGGTATTATTACTTATGGTCCTTAAAAACTGGCGAGTATATAAAGATACTAAAGCTCGAAAGGTTAGAGACGCTATAAAAAGTACACCACAAGCTCATTGGATATCCTACCATAGCGAGTAAGCTCGTTAGTAAGCTACTAAAACTCTATGAGTCTTTGTTATCCAAGTCTTTACGAGATAACCACACGAAGATTTTGTACGAAGTAGATCTACTTAATAATAAACTAAAGTTTCTAAATAGAACCGATTGGGTCCATTAAATGAATGAGATCATACCCAGCAAAAAATAATTGATGTCATACTTTACAAACTACATCTTAATCACATCTTAAAATGCGATTACATATTTTTCACTTTTATAAACCAAATATTTCCTTACAAATGAAACCCCAGTTAAAAGTGAGAAAAGAGATGTGGAAAAGTCATTACAAATAACATATTTGAAGTACATCAAGATTTGGTGAAAGAGTAGTGAAATTTACATAAACGTGTCATTAAGAGAATGTGTTTTATTTTTGACATCCAAATATCGGATTTTTACTGCTTCTAAAAATAAGATTAGATGTAGTTCAAAGTTGCCAAAAATGAACAACATCCCTCCAATGACACGCAAATGTAAAATTCATAGGTTTTACACCCGAATTTGAAGCACTCCGGGTTACTAGTTGTGATGAAAATTCTACATCTTTTTCCACACTTTTTTTGCTGGGTAGTGATAATAAATCGACTGAGATAACGTAACGAAATTTCATACAGCCGGAGCAGAGGTGTTTTAAAGTTAGTAAAGTTGAGGCCAGCGCTAATTCTTTACAATCCGAATGAAGGTTAGGTTACAACTTTATTTATTTGATTTGCCCCACTGTATAATAGTTAATTATTAAAAAAATTAAATTTAAATTATGTAATTTAACCACATTATCATACGTATCTGATAAAACAATGTGGTTCCGTATTTTTAATGTCAAATTAAAATTAAATACATGATTTTAATAGTTCACATTAGCGGTTTCAAAAAATAAATGAATAAGAATTACATTCGGCTATAAAGAAACTAATATACCCACCATCAAAACATGTGTCCTAAATTTTAAATGGGTTTTTATGACCGATCCTTTTTCGACATTTATTACCATTTTTTAAAGACCTAATGCCCGTAATTTCAACAAATAGATATCTACTGTGTACAATATCAATGGGCTTTTGTTTAAAACTTAAAATTATTAATTTTCCAGATGCATTTAAATTTTTAATACAATGATATCTTTTATTACCATAATAATGTTGATAGGGAAAACAATTAATGGGTGGCAACAATGCTCACGGTTGAAAAATCTCTTAATGTTGGAAAAAAGAGTGAATTAGTACAACTGACTGAATTAATAAAGAGAAAATTAGCACTGCCATTTATACGAAACTCTTAATTATCGTAAATATTTTAATAGATAAAAAAAGTTGAAACTGAAAAAGTATGTACACAATTCAATTGGACTCACACTCAGTAGCAGCAGGCAGTATGTACAAATTAGTTGTAACAATACATTGACATTGAAAAATTGTTTGAACTTGAATAATGACACAATGTTAACAATTAAAATTCTCAAAAAGTTTTAATTGAAAATTAGTAATAAACAAAATTAACTTAATAAATTCAAACTAATGATTAAATTGTATTATAATTCAACTTACCTTAAATTTAATTTATTAGAGGTAGATAGATGATGTTAGATGGAGGAATTGAGGTGGATAAATTGAAATTTGTTTCAGCTGTTAAACCGACAGTCAAAGCAATGAAAAGTAGAATAACTTTTTTTTATTCTGTTAAATATATATTAATAAATTTTATTATTTTTTTTATTCAAATTTTTAGTTTGTGTGTTTTTTATTAACAAATTCTAATTTCTATAAAATGGTGTTAAAAATCCACTTGCACTTGATAACAAACAGTGCGAGTTAAGTAAATAATTATTAAACAACAACTACAACAACAATTGAAATAATATACTCTACAACAAAAATAAAACAAAATACAGAATTTTGTGTCAATGAACTGAATAAATATCGAGAAACCAACCACGAACAACAACAAAAACAACAACTGCACACAATTTAAAAACAAAACGAATTCAATTCAACTTCGAACACTTCACTTCTGCGATTGCTTCCACTCACTACAAATATAAAAATTATTCTGAGACTGCTTTTTTTAAATCCTTTGCATTTTATTTTATTTATTACTTCACGACTTTGTGATTGTTTTATAGGGTTGCCATAATCTAGTTTATTCCTTCATACACATTTCCCCCAATGTGGAGAAAATATCCACCATCAAAAAAATGTATATGTATATAATCTGGATTCTTATTAGACTCTTCATATGTCTGTTGAAAATACGATAGGGCCAAACTGGAGGAGCAAGGGGCTTCTCTTTTTTAATCAATAAATTAATTTAAAACAAAATTTGTGGTACATAATACCGATCTTGGGGAAATTATTAACAATAAATCAATTTTTCGGTAATATGCACCGATTCTAATCATTTTCAACCGTGTTATTCTCTGGATGGAAAAAGTCTTATGACAAATTTTGTTTTATTAGCTGCTATAGTTTCTAAAAAAATAATTTATGACCCGATTTTGCTAATTATAAATAGGAAACTTCTCGAAATCAAGTAATAGAATATTAAAGATTTTGGTTTCGAAGATATCTGGGGTCTTCAGAAAATTTATTTTAACAAAAATACTGGTGGACAGACTAACTTTACTAAAAAAGACGACATCGCTGAATCGACTTCGATACTTACATATAAGGATTTAGAAACATATAATTTAATTCAATTTCTGTATAAGCTGAAATTTAAGACAATTTTGAGACCCATTTCGATAAAAAATAAAAATAATATGCTCCTCAAACCCACTAAAAATCATTTTGTGGGCCAAAAATACTCTAAAAGAATTTTACAATTATTTTTCCCGTAATCACCTCAAAATTACGGAATTTTTGAGACTCATTTCGAAAAAATTGCAGATTTTTTTTAACATGTTGTACTGAGATCAAAACTTTTAATCGCTGGTAGAAATCTAAGGACCCTTTCAAAACAAATATTTTTTATTTTCTCGTGTTCAGTACGCATCGAATGAAAGCTATTCTTACATCAGATTATAAAAAAACGGTTCCTCGGGACACTCTAATACACAAGTAGAAGGTCAATACGTACCATTTGTCCTGAATATTGTCTCAGTTCCGATATTTGGAACATACTTATAAATGCAAAATTTTATCTTATTCCTTTTTTTCAGATATCAGCACAAACACGTAATAACCTCCTCACTCCTGTGGCATGGGCACAAAATTTTAATATTGGGATTTTAATATTTTTATTATGGCAACCGTTTCTTTTTTTATTATATTAGCATTTAAGAGAACATTGAGATAACGAATTGTGTATTAATCAGGCATGTATTTGTTAAATTTATGATAAAATTAGTCTTTTATAGACAATGAGAAATATATAAACTAATCACGTTTCAGAGGAATGAATGAATATTGATATAGAACTATGATTAATATAGACTTTTTTATTAAAAAAAAATCGAAAAATTGGCTATCCTCTAAGAAGAATTCCTTCGGAATTTTACCTATATCTCCGTTACTTATGGGCGGATTTTGTTAGGTTTAAATAGAAACTTCTGGAAAGCGTGTCTGTTAGAATTATTGGTAATTTGAATCTCGCAGACATCTAGGAAAAAGAAGACTTCATAAATTTTTGAGAAGTAGTCTTTATGTTTTAACATTTGACATTTTTTAATAACAATATATTTGGGGGTTGTTCAAAAATTCCTTGATCGGACATTATTAAAAAAAAACTTAATTTGTAAATTTATTATTTTCTTATGGATTTGAATAATTTAATAATTACCCCTTCGCATACTAAATAAAAATAATTTAAACTTCCCAACTCTGCCAAGCTGAAAACAAAAAGAGCGGCTAATTGATTTTAAGAGTAAACAGAAAACTTTTAATGAGTAAAAGTAACTTTTAACTCTTACTGCAAATGGGGAGGTCAGTTTTGAGGGTTTATTAAATTTATTTGATTATTATTATTAACAATTTATTTTATATACCCGTATATTGGAAAAAAGCACTTCATATTTTGAAAAGATTATTCAAGTATAAAAATGTTTTATTTGATTTTTAACACGCATTGATAACGATAAGAAGTGTGTTCTACTTTTATTTTTTAAAATGCAGTCGCAGACATTCTTGCAGAGTTTATTAAGAAAAGTTTAAACGTTTCAAAAAAAAAAAAATCAAGAATTTCGAATGCAATATTTCTGGTTTTTTGTTTACGGAATTAATGGTTATTTTGGTTGAATGAACCTTTGTGCCGGCAAAAAACAATTGTTAAAACAAGAAAAAGAACATCGAAAAATGTCTTGTGTGAGATGGAAAAAGTTATTTCTGGTTTTGGCGTACTTCTTCTTCGCGAATGAGATATACATACATACATACATACATACATACATACATACATACATACATACATACATACATACATACATACATACATACATACATACACACATACATACATACATACATACATACATACATACATACATACATACATACATACATACATACATACATACATACATACATACATACATACATACATACATACATACATACATACATACATACATACATACATACATACATACATACATACATACATACATACATACATACATACATACATACATACATACATACATACATACATACATACATACATACATACATACATACATACATACATACATACATACATACATACATACATACATACATACATACATACATACATACATACATACATACATACATACATACATACATACATACATACATACATACATACATACATACATACATACATACATACATACATACATACATACATACATACATACATACATACATACATACATACATACATACATATGTACATACATACATATCAAAAGAGCTACAATTATATCAAATCTATTGAGTTGACATTTGTCACGTATTGATTCTAATTATGACAGAGTTATAATCTATGTAAATCCAATTATCATTGTAAGATGGAAAATATTTCAGTTTTAATAAAATTTTCAAGCTAATTGGGAAAAATCGATGCATGAATTCCGGTAAAACTAAGGATAATTTTTAAGCGCCCAGAAATCAAACCAAAAGTTTTGTAGAAATCGGCTCTAATAACGTCCCTTTTAGTAAATAAATTTACGATATTAAATGACTTATAAATATTGAAATAAAAATTAAACAAAATCGGACCATAATTGACAATTTAGAACCGATTGTCCACCCACTTAAGGTGCAACGCTTGGTTGGGCAGGTGTCACCTCAGGAACTGCTCTGTGCTAAACCATCATCGGAAGTGGTCAGAGACTTTTATCGGCCTATGCTGCCAACAACCGCGACGAAACTCAAAGACATTATTGTTATCGTATGCCTCCCCACGCAAACACAACATCCATAGCACCAACTACAATCATTGCCACACACTCCATCGATTGCATTCCAGAGACCTGTACCTCGTTTCTGTAATTTTCTCCAATCGAGAAATAACTTAAAATATAATAGTCTTCCAGTTTTTAACAGTGTGACTCTGATTATTTTTAAACTGTAGTCATTAAAATTTAATAAGAAATTTTTAAATTTCTTGTATTCACCCTGTTTTACAAAAGATGATCATGAATTTTTCGACAGATTTTCTCGATTCCGCCAGTAGGCAGTTGTCATCAGGCTACCGTCTCGATATTAAAACCATACTAGGCGACATTCCGACTCCACGGAGAGTGAGATAAGGCGAAACAAAGTTTTGCTGCAGGATATCCTATAGCATCGTTGACTATAGCAGAAATAGAGAAGAACTTGCCGCGGAAAATAAGAGTTTCTGTCGCACAACTAAGATCGGGATGTAGCAACAGGCTACACGCCCAGCATGTGGTCAGGGTTCCCACCCCACATCACATAGCCCATTGGATTTATGGACTAATCCAGTAGAAGTAACCCAATTTCGTGTAGGGGGAACGGCGAAAGTACCGTCTGGATGCAGTTCCGCCTATCTGTACTGTTTTACTTTCATCTGTCCATGAACAATTTTTCCATTTTTTCCAATTTACGTGTTAGTGGGCCATACGACTGTCAAAAGTTCTCTTCTGCACAAAATTTTGACAGATATAACATACTTGTGGTATAATGTGTAACACCCCAATATACCAAACGATATTATAACGATATCACTTAGGTGATAGAAAATATCATAAGTGATTATTTACGTACTAAATTGTACCTTTCCTTATGATATAGTTGTTCGATAAAATTATGATATCGTTTTCGCTATCATAATTTCCAAAAATAACGATAGTTAAATCGCCATTTTCAGTTTTTTATATATGCTCTTTTATTCTTAAAATTACATTTAAATCGCATACATCACGTACATATTTACATACAGTCATACATATTTTAAAGAAATCATATTTTTCATCACATTCTGCATTGTCTTTTCAAAATGACATACATGTCAACTTACCACAAAACTGAAATATCGAACGAAATTCGCGTATTTATTTTGATTATTTATCAATAATTTAGTTGATTTTATTTTAATATTCTTTTTAGTTTTCTTATGTTGTTTGAAAATTGTTATTGAAATTATTTTTCTGTTGGAAGTTTTTTCAAATGTTTGTATTTTCTTAATTTTTTATTAATAACAAAATAATATAAAACGATATTAGGTTAGGTCGTCCTCGCGATGTCTTCACTGGGGACGCATTTGGGTCCAGTATATCGATCCCTTTGTGATACCTGAAACGAGAGAAAACGGCCAGCGTATTAGTACACTTCGTCCTAATTACTCTGGTTTCCTTAACCGAACCTGTTTGTCGCACGAATATAGGAATCTATCTTTCGGATATTGATCTCCGATAGATCCGCTAAGTCATGCAAAAAATAGCTACCTAGCAGACCCATTCTATGGTCTGCTAGGGCGGGACAATGACAGAGGAAGTGAGTTATACTCTCTTCATCCTTCAACCTTAAGGGCTGCCTGGCTATCGGTATATATTCGAATATTAACACCGTATATTCGATAAAACCCGAGCCAGTTTGCAGCCCGTTTTATGGGTGACAGTTCAGCCTGAAGAACGCTACATTGGGCAGGAAGCTTGAAGGAAACTTCCGTTCCCGAATGTGCTATGTAAAAGCCATCGCTGTCACATCGTTATTTGGTTTATTGGGATAGACATTTTAGTCGGATCTTGTACTTACATATGTATATAATATACCATTCATAAAATACATAATATTCAGAAAAAGTAAACAAATGTATTGACACATTCATAAAAATAGTATTCTTTGACGTAAACATTAAACGGTTTATTTAAAATTCCAAGTTGTTGCCAGACAAATTGTCTTAATAAAATATTCGATATTGAACACTAATTAATAGACACTATCCCAGCAAAAAAGTTTTGCAGTAGTGCAAAGTAGAGATGAGCGATCCAGTGAATTTAGTCAAAAGAGATTTATCTGTTATTATATATATATATATATATATATATACAAAACAAATAGCTTGAAACAATGAAAGATCGTTTTTGAATCATCGAATTTGCATTGGTTCGATTATTCGAAATTCTCGCATAAACCCATGATCGCCAATGATACGCTAATGTCAAAATCATGCATGTTTCATCTATGTAAATTGAACCACCTCTGATTAAACAACATCTTTGTATTGTAACTTTTTGCTGGGATACCATTGTATTCAGTCAGACATACATACATATGTACATAACGTATTTTTTATGTTTAGTAGACTGTTCCTTTTAGTTTTTAAACAACTTATTCCACCACATCCAGCTTAAAATTATTTTAGGGGCCAGTCTAATGATCATATGTATGTACACATGTATATTCTACATACATAATTATGTATGAATTTATATACATAGTAAGTAAATACATTTATGTTTATAAACATATGTATGTATTCATATGTACATAAATGTATGAAGTACTTGTGCGAGAGTATTTTTTTTTAATGAAAACAATGTTGTTTGTACAGTATTTTAACTTTTAAGAAATTTCCGTTATTTATTTTAAAGCACGACCGAATTTTTAAAATATTCCAAAAATATATACTTATATGAATATTTAGATAGGTTTTTTACAATCCAGAGAAAGTATGGTAATCAATAGAAGGCAATTGGAAATTACACAATAAAACTTTGAATATATTGTAAAATCATTGTGCGTGCAATAGGTTTACATTTAAAAAGATGGGGACATTCTCTGTCTGTTCTACAAGAAATCTAAAATGTTCGTTTCTCTAACTCGATCATAAGTTTTTGTCTGATCGTAGTCGGTTTTTTAGTTTTTATTTTAAAAATTTTATCCGATTTTGCGGTAAGTGTATGTTATCAATACGATCTCTAGCGAATCGCATTCTTTTCTAATCTCATCAAACACGAAATCTGTTAAATTAGCATAATTTATATAAATTCTCGTTAGAAAAAACCCTCCCTCTTTCTACTGTATAGACCATAATATGAACCTAGAGATAAGATCACAATAGAATTTATTATTTTTGTTTAGTAAACACAAAAATCAATGCAAAATTTATAACGTTAGATAAAAATGAGAAGTATGCATGAGTGTTTGTTTTTACTCAATATATTTAAACAAGTTCTTAAGTAAACAAAAATTTATGATCTCAAAAAATTGACAATTACAAACACATTTTTATCCAACAAAAGTTTATCTCATGTGAAATGTTTTTTTGTTACGCAATTAAGTTTTTTGACCTAAATATTTAAATTAAAGATATTTTTGAATTTTTGTAAA
Source organism: Lucilia sericata (assembly GCF_015586225.1). NCBI lineage: Eukaryota > Metazoa > Arthropoda > Insecta > Diptera > Calliphoridae > Lucilia > Lucilia sericata. The sequence continues at coordinate 209,276 of NW_023994724.1, read as the reverse complement.
ATATTTAATATTTGCTTTTATTTTTCTTTTATATTCTGAAAGGTTATACATTTTTATTTTATTTTAGTTATATAAAATCCTTTTTTAGAAAATGAAAATATCCTTATGTTGATGTAAAAAATTATAAGACAAAAAACTTAAGTTTATTATAAAATTAAATATATATTCTGTAATTTGTATATTTTTATGGTTTATTTTTATTAAAAAAAATTGTATTTATAGTTTATATTTATATGTAGTATGTATGCATAGTAAGAAGTATTGGACAAAAGTGTGTTAGCGAAACATAAAATTTAGAACAAAATGTTAATGAAACATAAATTTGTACATTTTTGAATTTGTATTTTTGCTCTTCTACCTCTAGTTTTCTTTCTTGGCATTTCATTTAAGTTTAGTTTTACATACTTTATTTTGGGAAAGAAAATAAACGATTGAAGATATTAATTATAAAAAAAAGCAAAGAGAATACGTAGTAATTGTGTTAGAATAAAAATGAAAAACGAATTTTATTTATTTATTAATTGCTGTGTATGTATGTTATTTGTTGTTAATAAGCAAATACATCAGGATTTATAGGATTGTTATTATTCTTTTGGAAGAGAAACATTCACTTGTTAAAGTTCTTAAAATGATTATTAGTTTGATGTAAAAAAGAACAAGTTTATGGAAGACTTAAATGAAAAGAAATTCAAGTCTATCCAATGAAATCTTAACACTAAAATTAGAAGAATCTATTGTAGTTTTAGGGTGGCTGCTATATAAGTAAGTATTTTTTCTGTTTAACGTTGGCTTCGGCGTTTTAAATTTAAAATATAAAATTAATCGTAATATAAATTAAATAAGGAGAACATAGAAAATAAGGGAAGAGGGGCAAATACAATTTTATCGTTTTAAAACAAAAGTTGTAATGTTGCGCGTTTTTTGTTTTTTTTATGGACTAGTATCTAACATACCGTCCTTTAATCTATAATAGTTCTTTTAATTTTTATTTTAAATCTACACCTTAAAAACACTGAAGCATCCTTCTCTTACATCAAACGACATTTTTCTTCACCTTGCTGTTGTTCTGGATCACCCTGCTGATGATAGAGTTCCTCATTGCCCACACCATCGAGTACTGAAACGCTGGCACGTCCACTTACACCGGCGCCGGATCTATGACGTGAAACATGACGTACAATCGTACGCTTGATACGTTCTGAGCCGGCTACTTCTTCGCCATCGCTGTTGAAGAGAGAAGTTTTTATGCTATCGCCACCGAACCATTTTTGTGTTTTCATCACAATATTTGTTGGTGGTTCGTGGGTTGCACCAGGAGCATCTGATGACCAAACAGTTATCGTGGCACCGCCATCAATTTTCACACTGCGATGGAACTTGAAAGTACTTTCTTTGCCATCGGCAGTACGTTTTAATTGCCAACCACCAATTTGTACCTCATTCTGTCCCTTGTTATGTACTTTAACGAATTTACCCTCAGGATCAAATTCAGAAATTTCAATATCACCTTTGGCACTGCTGGTGACAAAGAATTCCGATTGACTTACGTCTTCGGATTCATCGACAACGGTACGTTTACGTTTATAAGCGCCGGGGGCAGTAGATGGTGCACGCATTGGTGTCTTACGGTGAGGAGTAGCACGAGACGAACGTAAAGATTGGCTAAGCGATGTAACTGTTGCGCCACCACCAGAGGGTGTAATATTGAGACGTGATTCTTCGCCACATAAGAGTTTGTCGTAGGCGGCAATTTCCAAATCCAAAGAAACCTAGAAGCAAGAAGAAATTAACTTATTATCCCTTGGAACCCAAAATGAGAAAATACAGCTAGAAATTAAAACAAGACTTATGCTATTAAAAACAAAAGCTGTAACCAATTAATTTCCCACTGAAGCTAACACTTTAGCTTATTCACACATTCTATACAAATTTAGTACATCAATGTCCCATTTGCTGGCAAAAGCTTTTATAGAGCAGTAAATAGTGATTTTTTGGTAATGTCAATTTAAATGTAGTGTGTACAATAAACCGTGTGACACTTCAGTGCCGTCTGATGATCTCTTTCTATTATATATTCTCCAAAATCCAATTTAATAATAGAATTTCGAATTCCGGTCATGTTTCTATTCTATAACAAACTCACCTTAATATCCATCAAATCTTGATATTCTTGCAACTGTTGGGCCATTTCATCGCGCATACGTTGCAGCTCAGCTTCCAAAGCAGACATGTCAGCATTGTGGCGAACTCTCTCATCATCCAACAATTGCTCGAGATCACGGATACGAGCATTGAGGGCAGCATTTGTGGATTCCAATTCATTAATGCGGCTGTTCAATCCGTCAATACGAGTACGTGTAGTACGTAATTCATCGATGGCTGAGGCAGCAGCACCAGAGTTTCGGTTGGCAGCAGCTTGCAAATTCTTAATTTTCTGCTCATAACGAGTTTCAATATCATCACGATTGGCACGCATTTGAGACTCATATTGTTCGCGTAGCTCTTGCAGAGAACTCTGCAATTTGGCTTCGTATTGTTCCATAAGACGGCCATCAATTTCACTGATTTCCACCTGGCGACGTGAACGAGTTTCATTGATTTCTTGCGAGTGTATTTGATCCTTGAAGGTCAATTCTTCACGCAGACTCTGAATATTGTTCTCGAGATCAACACGAGCCAAAGTTTCATCTTCCAAATGTTTGCGAGCCTCATCCAATTGTTTGCGCAAACGATCGAGTTCATTTTGTAAATCTTTCAATTCATCAACTGCCTTCTTGCGATCAGCATTGGCAGCATTGAATTTGGCGCTTAAATCAGCGGCACGTGATTCATACATGCGGGCATTTCCTGTTGATGAGTAAGGGAAACAAAATAATTACAACTTTTAATTTAAAAAATTGCAGTTGCATACATTTTGATTGCTTTTATTGGGAACCCCTAGTTTTGTGCTGCCAAATTAATGACAGACGAACACCCTAACATTATTTGTCAAAACAACTATTTGACAACTTATAAAAATACAGACACATGTAGAAAACGAACGAAAAAAAAAAAAACAACACGGCATTGACGTTCGTTATGAAGACGAAAATAAAAAATAAAGAAAAAACAAATACACACAAAACACATAATCGCAAAAGAAAAGTTCATATAGAAATTAAATTAAGAACAAACTCACCTTCAGCAACTGAACACTCTTTAGTTTTCTTGTCCAACTTGGCCTTCAATTCTTCATTTTCTTCCCAGAGTCTCTTGATGTCGATTTCCAGTTTAGCCTTTTCGCGGGCTGTATCGTCCAACAAACGCCGGGCGTCACTCAATTCATTCTCATACATGGACTTGACATTGGTGGCTTCACGCGTAATGGTATCGCGTGTTGTTTGCACTTCAATTGATAAGCGGGCATTTTCGGTTTCCAAATTGCGGACACGGTCGATGTAGGCGGCCAAACGATCATTCAAATTTTGTAATTCAGCCTTCTCCTGCAGGCGAGAATGGCGTGTTGGACTCAAAGGACTGGCAGGACGATTGGCTCCCGTCATCATGGGTGTACTAGTGCCACTGGGTTGTGGTTGGGGCGTGGCAGTACCCGCGCGTTTTGATTTTGTTGCCATTTCACAACTTTATAGTTTTTATTATTAGTTGAATATATTTTTTTTAATATTTTCAACACACACTTGACAAGTTTTATTTTTTTCTTTCTGTCTTGCACAAATCCCAACGACCGCGAACTGATTAAATTCCACAGTGACTGACTAAACACACAAACTTTCGAACGTTATGAAAAAATAAAAAACACTCACTCTCACACACTTACGAATATGGTGGCTAGTTTTATTTTGTAAAAGCAAAAAAATAAAAGTGACAAAAAGTTTTAAACGGCAGAAAGCAGCAGGCAAAAAGTATGTAGTATATTTATGTATGTGGTATGTATTTTTATTTTAATAAATAAAAATGTGTTCCCAAAACACTCGCTCGCCAACTGGTGGATTTGATTTGTAGGTAGCAGAAATAGAAGAATCAAAACGAAATTGTTAAAATAAAACGGACAGATAAATTCACACACTAGTGTACAAAAGCAGCGGCAGCAAACTAAACTGAACCGAGAAAATTAACCACCAGAGAGCATTAACTAACAGCAAGCAACACACAAACAAGTGCTCACATAAGTGAGAGCAACTGTACTAAAACGATGATGTTAACTGAACAGAAACGTTAGAAAATCAACATAAGCGTTAGCAGAGGACGCTGACGCTTTGCAAACACAATTTTACCAAACCTACAACAAGGCAGCGCTCCTAAAAACTTAACGAAACTCTTGTGCTGTTACTATTTTTATTACTTTTTGTTTTGTTTGATTTCTTTTTGGTTCAATAATGTTTATTTTTACAAATTTGTTGTTGCTTTTTCTTTATTTTCAAATACATACACAAATATTTTATTTTTTACTACTATGCACTTTTTACCACTCCTCTTTATAAATTAAGCGAAAACAAAAAAAAATTGTTTGGCTTTTGGGTAATTTATTATTGTATTTTCAATGTAACTTATTAACACAATCTTACGAAATTGTTTTAAGCACACTTTATAACTGGTTTGTGTTAATTTTAATACACCAAATGCTGGGAAATTAATTTATGTTTAAGAAAAACTGCACTACGATGAAAATCTCTCGTTGAAAAGTAAAAAATAGAAGCATCCCAGGCCGGTTCTTTTAAATTGTCAAAGAAAGCGTCGTTGAAAATCTACAATGATGCCATATCTAGAATATCTGCAGTTATTAGGTGATGCCACGTATATATAAATGATTTAACATTGCCAGATTCTTAAAATGACCGTTATTTAATAAAGGAATTACAAATAATGTACTGTTATTGGCAGACATATATCAAAGATCCACAGGAACATAGGTCGTTGTCCCGATAACAATTCTAAATATGTGAACTTAATTTAAAGTCGATTTTTAAACACAATTAATGATCTTCTCAAATATTTCCCACTGAGATGTTACCCAGACTTTGGAGTATGAATTATCGAAATACTCTAATCTCACGCCGAAAGTAATATGTCTAGAGCTACTCATATGACCTGTTTTAAGGATTCCTTAACACCTAGTAGGTCTAATAACGACCCCCAGTTACTAACTACATTAGTAACTAGTGTCACATTAATTCTGTCTAACATCTAAAACTAAATTCGAATACATCTAAAATATTTTAAGTCTAAATATGGGTTAGTAGAAAATAAAATCCTATTATCATTTTAAAGGTATAGAAAAAGTATGTAATTTGATTTTTGTACAATATTTTATAGAATTGACCTTAAAGATCCAAAATATTAAAATGATTTCAAAACTGAAATACCGATAATTTTTTAAATCTAATATTGTATTCTATTTTGTTTAGAACATTTTTAAAGTTGCAGTTAATTGAAACGTGTTTTTCTTGTTATTGAAAAGCTCATTCAATATAATAAATAATATACATTTAAATCACAGAATTAAAAACAAACAAGTTTAGTTATTTGTGAAAGAGTTTCACTATTTTTTTAATTTGAAATGGAAAAAGTGTTATAAGTTTACAATGTTTTTTTTAGTAAATTTCATTCTTAAAACGTAAGTTATTTCAAAAAATAAATAGTTGTGTCTTCAAACTGATATTTACTACAATAATTTTGCTAAAATTAACAATTTAGAATTGTAAGTATAAGTGATTCAAAAATATGTAAGTATATGTATGTACCTATATCACTAAAATGTTTATGTATATTCATAAAACAGCAAAAGCTTATTTCTCTCTTTTTCTAAAAATTTAAATTTAAAAATAATACAACTTATAAAATTATCTTAAAGAAACTTAATTAATTAAGCCTCACACTTGCACCCCTACTGATTTTACAGCTTTTGTTTGTATTTATTTCCATTAAGCTTCTAATAAAAACTCATTTATAAGCGGAGCCACACGTTCCGGTGTGCAAAGATGCAAGTGATGTGTGCCAGGTACTTCTTTGTATATCACAAGTTCAGCATTTTCTTTTAGAGTTTCAATAACTTGTTCGTAGACTTGAGGATTTTCAAATTTCATGCCCGGATTGCCGCGAATGTTTAAAACTTTACAGCGTATACGTTTGGCATAGGCTAATACTTGTTCAGCTGTAAACATACCAAGTAGAGAGATTTTTAAACGTAAATCTCTGGAAAAGTGATAACCGTTTTTGTGCAAATGTTGGGGTGCCGTTTCCATACCACGTTCCATCAATATCTTTACCGAATACTCATCAACGGAGCCGTCATAAGCATCTAAGACCAGTTTCACCATTTCGTCGTACGTATAACAAGGTACTTTGGTTTCAGGTAATGTTTCATAGTCCAAAAATTTATCTAATGCCCATCCCGTTATGTCGGCATGACGTTCAATACTGCGCACTGTGGGCCCAGCAATGTCAATATTTATTAATTTTTCCACCTCTGTGGGGAAACTAGCGGCATACATAAACGTTAGAGCACCACCCAAGGAGTGGCCCATTAAAGTCACACGTTTCCAGCCATATTTGCGTACAATGCGACGAATCAGACATATACCATCCCAAAATATGAAATATTGCATGCCTTTGGGGTAATGTGAAGATTTTCCATGACCTGGTAAATCAATGCACAGGACGGGTATCTCTGGTGGCATAAGTGGGCATAATCTATCGAAGCTACCACAATTATCTTGCCATCCGTGCAATGCTAGTATTGGTTGTTTATTACGACTTCCCCACCATTTTCCTGTAATAAAAATAAACATTAGAAATAAATGAAAAATTAAAAAGTTATAAAATTCAGACTTCTTTTTGGAAAAACTTTAATTAAGGAAATTTTTGCAAAATGTAATTTTTTCACTTTTTAACAAATTTCAGTTAATATTAGATTAAAATTAACTCAAAACTTAAATAGTTTGTAAATAAATAATGTTCAAGATCAATTTTAATTAATTATCTATGGCATTTTATAAAGAAAGATTATTATATAAATATGATAAAAAGGTGAACTATTATATCAATTAAACTATATTCGAAAACCCAGTTTTTTAAAAGCTTAATTAGCATGTTAATTAAAAAATGTTATAATTAAAAATGTTATAATTCTACGTAATGATTCACTTGTTTACAATGTGACGTATTTATAAAAAATACTTATTTCATTAGAATACTAATTATAATCAATAAAACAAAAATCTAAGAAATTTGATAAAATTAACAAAGTTCAGCAGGCAAGCAGACGACAAAAAACATTTTTTGTGATTAATATTTTTTGAGAAAATGTAAAGTCATTATACTAAAAGCAAATAAAAATGATAAGGAAATAAATTCTATTGACAAAATGTTAAAACCAAAATATATTACATACGCACGCCTTAATAATAATTTATTAATTTTACTTACCTTGTACTGTACCCCAGGGCACCTCAATAGTGACTTCTTCCCAAGAATCTCTATTACGTACAGTGCCATCTATGGAAAGAGTAAAAATAAACAGAAAGTGTTTCAAAAATATTTCACAGACTTGCTAGACAAAAAGGTATTTGACTCTCTCATTCAAGTGGTCTGTATGTATTATGCAAATATTAAAAAAAAGACAACAGAAAACATGATAAAAAAAGATACACAAACAAAACAAGTTCACCTTTACGGACTTTGAACTTGAACTCTTTAAATTTAAACCAGGTCTTGCTATTTGAGAGTTTTGTAAGTACTTACTGGTTATTTGACTACCGGAAGATCCATTCATGGTGCCACCATTAAGGCTACTATTATTAGAATAAACCGTACTCGCTCCATCCATGTTGTCGTTGTCACAAAAGATTTATTTCTATTTGGGAAAACAGACTATTTTACAATTTTCTATTAAAATGTTTTCTTTTTACAATGGGTTTTTTGTCACTTCACAGTAGAGCTTCTAATCAATAAATTACACACAACAGCAAGAAAATAATCCGTCAATTTATCAGACAATAGTTATGATGGACGGGCGAGTGTGTGGTCTCATCCAAAAGCTAGCGCAAATATCGAACCACACGATACTATTTTTGTAGTTGCGAAATTGAATGAAATCGTATTTATTATAAAAAAACACGACCAGCTGATATGGTAAACAAAATGCAGTGGTGTTAATTTTAAGATTTATGAAGAATTTTAGCGAGAAATTAGAATCTTCTATTCTAGCGATTTTTAATGCATGTCGTCGGTAACTTGGAATTATTAATTTGCCTACAAATCTTATTTAAGGAAACTTTGAAGTGTAAATATTCAAGTTATCGAGTTATTAAACAAGGAGTTTAAAAATCTAAATTTGCATAACAAAGAAACATATTTTGCAGTGTACCTAAAGAGTATTTTCAGATCTGGTAACGTTAACATATAAAAGAAAAATCTGGTCTGGTAGCGCTAACAGCTGTTGCAAATTTCACAATAACAAAATTTCTGTGCAGCTTGAATTGAAATTTATTGCATTAATATCGTGTTTTCTATTCAAATTCTCCTGAAAAATGATGCCTGAACCCGAAAATTGTCCGGGTGTGCAAAGCGCCAATGCCGGTTTAGGAAGTGCCTGTCAAGGATGTCCCAATCAACAAATCTGCAGTGATCCTAATAAAAAACTGGAAGATCCCGGCAAAGCACTGGTGGCAGAAGCTATGAAGGATGTCCACAATAAATTATTGATATTGTCTGGCAAAGGAGGTGTCGGCAAAAGTACAGTGACCATGTTACTATCACGTTATTTGGCCAGAAGTTACAATGATAAAAATTTTGGCGTTTTGGATATTGATATATGCGGACCCTCCCAACCGCGTCTATTGGGTGTAGAAGGAGAAAACGTTCATCAGTCTGGTTCGGGATGGTCCCCGGTTGGGGTAGATGATAATATATGTTTAATGTCAATTGGCTTTTTATTGGGTTCACCAGATGATGCTATCATTTGGCGGGGGCCCAAGAAGAACGGCATGATACGGCAATTTTTAAGTGAAGTTGATTGGGGTACGTTAGATTTGTTGCTTTTGGATACTCCACCTGGCACATCGGATGAACATTTGTCGGTAATATCTTATTTACGTGACGAAAATCAACCTCAAGCCCTCAAAGCTATTATTGTTACAACGCCCCAGGAAGTGTCACTGTTGGACGTGCGCAAAGAGATTAATTTTTGTAAAAAACAAGGCATACAAATTTTGGGTGTTATTGAAAATATGAGCAGTTTTCGTTGTGGTCACTGTGGTAATACATCGGAAATATTTCCGGCCAAAACGGGTGGTGCCAAAGGTATGTGCGATGAAATGAATGTGCCATTTTTGGGCTCATTACCTTTAGATCCGGAATTGACAAAAGCCTGTGACAAAGGTGAAGATATTACTTCGCTAAAAAATTCCACGACTGAAGCTTTAGAGGTAATATGTAAAAATATTTCTAAAATTTTTGATGAAAAACGTTAAAAACAATTGCTACTCCCATATTATTAGTTGCATAAAAATAAATTTAAAAATTAATTTGTATATTTAACATCCTATGCACTTTTTGTATATTTTTATAGAGTAATAAAATTACAGATTTTGTAAAATTATGTGGTCAAAAGTACTCCATTTCTTATGTGTTCTATAATTTTTTTTATTAGTTATGGTTCTTCTAAATAATAAATGATCAATGTTTAAGAATGTAAAAAAAAGAAAAATAGTTAATTATTAATTTTTCAAAAATGTATGAGCATGTTAAAAAATTAAATATATAAAACGCTTAAATAATAATATGTAATAGTGGTTGAGTTGTGAGTGTGTATGTGTGTGGTCAGGTCATTCAATAAGTGAATGATTGTCTTGTATTAATATGAAATATGACAGATACAAATATATGGCCATAAAATGTAATATTGTAAAATACACCTGCTGAACCCAGTCAATGGGAGACATTTAAAAATAATAAACAATAACAAACATCAGTTGGAGGTTACAGGTGGCAGGGGTTTCTTGAACTGACTGTCGGTAAATGTAGCATTTTGTGTTACATCCATTTGAAGAGTCTGTGACAAAGCCGTACTTTCGCCTTGAGGTATGAAAGTCATATTAGCACTGGAACGACCATCACATGAAAGTTGAGAAGACGTTACACCGGTACTTTCTCCCTGGGGAGCAAATGTTGAATTGTTACTGGGGCGGGGTGCTGACTGGGACAAGACGTTGGCGGCAGATTCAGAATTTTCGTTATTTTCTTGCTGGCTACTGGGAATAGCTTTTTGTGCTGAAGCACTTGGCGGTGGGGAAGCATCTATAGAGTCATTAAGGCTCACAGACTTATCGGCCAGTGCTTGTGAGGGTTGCACAGCTGTCAGGTTAGAAAGATCTGCTGCAGTTCCCACAAGCATATGGGCTGGTTGGGAATGTAATGCTTGTGTTTGGGTCTGATTTTGAAGTTGTTGTGTTTCCATTAGTGGCATTTTAGGTGGTTCGTTTTGAATGCACACTGAATCTGTGCAATCTTTAACTTTGTATATGCCCACCAAGTAATCAGACAATTCAAACATGTTCGAGCGCAGAGAAATGATAATAAATTGAGCATTTTTCGTTCTCTCCTTAATGTAATGGGCCACAATTGATATATTTTTAAAATCTAAAGCCGCGTCGATTTCATCCATAAAGTACAGCGGCGAAGGTTTGTAGTAATGTAGAGCAAATACCAAAGCCAATGAAGAAAGTGTTTTCTCACCACCCGACAGGTTTGATATGTTCTTCCAGGTTTTCTTAGGAGGTCTGACACTGAAGGATACACCTTCGGTGAAGGGATCCATGGAATCGACTAATTCGAGTTCAGCATCACCACCCTGTGTAATCATTTGATACATTTCTTTAAGTTTTCTGGTAATAATATGGAAACCCTGCATAAATTCGTTGTAACGCTTCTTGCGGACATCATCATACAGCTGTCTCATTTCGTTACGTTTACAGGTGATGTCTTCCAATACCTTTACTCTCTCCAGATACACATCTCGTTTCTCGATATATTCGGAGATGCACGACAGATTTGGTTTCTTTTTTAATAATTCTTCTTGCACACTCTCCTTGTATTGGATATCTTGCAATGTGTGTGTGGCCAGTTCTTCTTCCGTATATGTTTTCAAAGGTGTCTGAGGTTCTGAATCACCCGGTATTTCATGTAAACGTAGTGGTTTCAATTGCTCACGCCAATGAGGTATTTGGGCTTTGACATCAGATAGTTTCGATGCTACTGTTTGTAATTTTTGATCAATTTCAATACGTTTAAGTTTTAAATCACTTTCCTTCTTTTGTATTGCCGTTATTTCTTTGTGCACTCCTGAAAATTCTGATTTAGCCTTATCGATTGCCTCTTTTGCTTCTTCCAGCTCTTTAGTTAGGGCAGTTATATCATCATCAAACTGCTGACGCTTCTCACTGAGCAACTTCAATTCGTCTTGGGCTTTTAGCACGTCTGCCTTTAAACGTTCGATCTGCTGTTCAAGTTTAGCAACATTACGTTCATTATTTGTCGATTCTACTTTTAATTTTGAAATGTTTGCCTTTAATTTCTTAATCTGATTTTCAAGGCTGTTTATTTTAGTTTGCACCGCCTTGATTTTATCTCCATGTACTGCGTCAATTTTCGATTTAATTGCAGCAATTTGTTCATTTACTTGAACTGCAGCTTCTTCTGCTTCTTTGAGTGTTTCCTTTTTCTTAACTATCGATTCCTCAATGGATTTAACTTTGCCTTGATCGGTGGTTGTATCTTGCATTCTTTTCTTCTGAGCCTCCAATTGTTTGAATATACGCGGCAACTGTTCTTCCAAACTTTTTATTGAGATTAATAGTTTTTGAATTTCTGCCTCGTTGCGCTGTTGAGTTGTATTCAGCTGATAAATTTCGCGCTCAAGGCGTCCCTGTTCCTCTTGATTAAAATTGATTTGAGATTGCAATTCTTGGGCCTTTATTTGCATGTCTTCGAGAGCCTTTTGTGAAATCATTGAAGTTTCGGCTGATTTGCTTGTATTGGTGCGGACCTTTGTGCCCATTTTACCACGAATTTGTGTGCGCCCACCACCAGACATGGTACCAGAGGTCTCAATTACATCACCATTAAGTGTAACAACACGAAAACGTTTTGCGCCGTAAGCAATGCGGGTGCCTTGTTCCAAATCATTAGCCACTAATGTATTGCGCAATGCAAAATAAAAGGCAGGGGTAACTCGATTATCCTCTACACGCACCAAATCGAAAAGACGTGATGAATTTTCAGGACTAAAATAAAAGAAATACATTTATTTTGATTATAGTAATAGTAGAGAATATAGGTACTAACGTGTGTATAGGTCCACATTGATTTCTTAAATGTTCCACCTTTTCCAGGGCAATAAATGAGGCACGGCCCACATCGTAACGTTTTAAATGTTCAATACATTCCTGAGCAGTATTCACTGTATCTACAACAATATTGTCGAGACGTCCGCAAGCTGTAGAGATAGCAACATCATATTTACTATCGATGCCACCTAAATCGCCCTGTAACAAATGAGTACTAAATGTTGTGGCTAACTTTCAAAGTTTTAAAAAAATCTTACCAAACGTCCCAATATACCCGGTATTTTACCCTCAGCTTTTTGACGCATCAAGAAATCTAACACTTTGTTGTTGGAACGCATCGCCTGCATGCTTACGGTTTTTTCATTTATCTAGGGAAATATCAGAAGGTTTTTAGATTTGTATTTTATTTTTACAAATGTCCAATATTTACCTCTGCTTTGATTGTCATTATTTGTGTTCTTAATTGTTCCTCTTCCTGTTGAAGTTTTTTCAGTTGTTGTGTTTTTTCCAACACCTCCTGTTTCATTTGTGGCATGCGTTCCTTTAATTCTTCAACCTTCGCTTTTTTCTCTTGTAAACTTTGTTCCGATTCTTCATATGATCCCTTCATACTCTCATATTTACGCACTTCGGCGGTTTCATCATGCTTTAGAATCTTTAATTCTGATTCTGATAGAGCCAATTCTGCTTTAGCCTCGTCGACATTATTTTTCAATTCCATCAATTCGGTTTCGAGTTTTTCACGCTCTTCTATGAGAGGCTTAGTTTGTTCTTTTAAGACAGTATAGTTATTCTGCAGTTCCTCCTCCAGTTCAGCTTTCTGCTTAACTAGACGTTCAAGTTTCTTTTCACATTCCTCAATTTCTTTTGCATTTTTTTCGGGCACTTTTCGCAGCTCCTCCAATTGATTTTCACTTTGGGTAGTTTGAGTTTTATTATGATGTCGACGTTTGTTTAAAATTGTCATTGTTTCTTGTACTTCTGCAAATTTACTATTGGATTTTTCAAGTTTCTTTTCTATATCTTCCTTTTTCTTGCGCATGTTTTCGTGATTTCTAAAAATGGTTTAATGTTTTTTGTTTTATTTTATTTCAGTTTTTTATTTTACCAGAATTTTTATATATTTAAGATAAAAAATGTATATCTTTTCTACAATATGTTTAACTCTCATCTACGTTATACAATTTCGTCCAGCTTTTTCATTTAATATACACAAAACTTGAAAATTATTTAAATTTTTTATTAAATTAAATTCTTTTAAAATTCAACATTATCTGCCTTTAGATAGCTGTGATATTACTACGATTTTGCGGGCATACTTTATAAATGTACATAGGTCCCCTTTAAGCTTTTATCGAAACTTATTAATTAAAGAATTATAAACTTGTTTAAATATGTTGATAATGTACTCCCGAGATACCATTCATTCATGCAACATTCAAGATAAAATTAGTATGTACATATAATGTTTCAAAGAAATCAATACGTAATGCTTATTTAAAATCGTACATTTGATCCTGCTTCAGTACTTGGTGCAATCAAGAAGATTCAGAGATAGGATTTACATCAATTAAACCTAAAAATTTAATTATTAAAATCTATCTATTAGGAACGAGGTTCTAGTTCCTAAAACTACCTCGCGACTATTATTTATTTATATTGATAGAAGCTTATTAAACTTTCTTTATATTCTATTTATTATAAATGCCATAATCGTTCACCTATTTTCTACTTGTTTATTAGTTTTGTTTTTATGACAAACAGCTGCTAATGGTAATTAGTTTCAGAGAACCATTAAAATTGTCTATGTATAGGTTTTCTATAGGAAAATTGTTCCTACATTTAAAGAATTTAATTATAAATTTAATACTATGTACTTACTGCATTTCCTTTTGCACTTGGCTTTCTTTTTCCTCCCTTTCCTTTTTCAATGAATCCACTTCAGTTTCGTGTTCTTTTAATTCGGCCATTATCTCATCATGTTGTTTTGTATATTCTTGCAGCTTCTTATTCTTTTCACTGAGATATTTTTGTATTCTTAGATTTTTTGTACGGGTATTTTCATTTTCTTGTCTTAAATATTCGACAGCCTCGTTATAGGGTTGTTCCAAATCATTCATTTCCCTTTCGGCCAACTTGCAGCGATTGTGTTTTTCTGTACGCTCCTCTGTCAATTGCTCGACGCGTTCGTTTATTTTAACCAAAGGTTCTTTGTAGCGTGTGGTGCCCACAATATCTTCTAAATATTCCAGCATGCCACATTCTGCCTCGGTTTGTCCCTTGGGTTTCATCATAGCAATAGATTCAACTTCACCCTATAAATGTAAAACAAGGAATTTATAAAATATACAAAATTTTAATTGAATACAAATTACCTGTAAAATCAAAAATCTATTGTGATCTAAATCTACATGATGCTTTTTCAGCAGTTTAGCCACTTCTTTGAATTGTACCCTTTTGCCATTGATAGTATAGTATGACGAATTGTCTCTGAAGGCTGTTCTTTCGACTATAATATCACTGTTGGGCACTTCTTCACATGTGCCATCATCCTTGTCCTCGATCTGGCGAAAATGCACTGCTACAGAGCACATGTTTATATTGGGATATCTAGCGGAATTGTGCAAAAGGGTGGAAATTTTTTTGCAACGAATTTTATTGGCACGATAACCGAATACAAATAACATGGAATCTATAACATTACTCTTACCACTGCCATTTGGACCTATAATGGCGGTAAAACACTGCAATTAAGAACAATTAGTATTTTCAGGAGATTGTTTTAGCCACTCTTTCTATCAACTTACATGATGGAAGGGTCCTAGAATAACTTTACCGGCATAACTTTTGAAATTGTTATTTTCAATTTTTCTGATTATTAAACGGGGACCCTTACTCTCTGTGGAGCAGTGAGGTGGTATAGGTGGCGGTATATAAATATCTCCAATACGAGTGCCTCCCTCTTCATCATCAGAAATATTCGCATCGTCGAATGGATCTCCAGCCATGGGCTGCTCTGGCATATTTTCACTCTGTCCACTGTTTGCTGTATTGGTCTTAGCACTAACCAACGATTGCTTGGACGTATTTGCTGCCGAGGATCTACGTTCTGTAGTCTCATTTCCTGCGCTTTGTCTAGCCATTGGTCTTCGCCGCGTTGTCATCTTGGCGCCTTTAAAATTATATTTGTTTTTGAACTTTTGTATGGTCGTCTCTACCAAAAATACTGTTTTTATTTTTGTTTATTACAACTAATTTAGGCTGATAATTAAATTAAATCGTCACTTGTTACATCTAATTAAAAAAACTTAATTTAACAACTATTTGCACAAACAAATGCTAACAAATTCATATGCAGTATAAAAAAACAATTGACAGCGGCGAATATAATAACGCTTCATCAAGCGTTGATTTTTAAATATGATCCCTGCGCCGACAAACATTAACGGCGTTGGCAGCTTACAATAAAAATCCCGGAGGCGGTTTAAAATCGGCTGTAAGCTGGCTAAGTTTTAGCTAATTTTTCAACGAAATCAATAAAACCGGAATCCGAATGATTAAAAAGTGAAATAAATAAAAAGAATTAGATAAGACGATAAAAGGAGAAAAATATATATTTAAAAATAAGAAAATAAAACGAAAGGCGAAAACCATAATATCAACATGGAATATTAAAAAATTAAATGAAAGAGGAAAAAATTAAAATAAATTTCACACAATTAAGTAAAGACTGTAATATGGACCCAATTTTTAATAATTTCGTTAATAATTCCACAAATATTTGT
Source organism: Lucilia sericata (assembly GCF_015586225.1). Taxonomy (NCBI): domain Eukaryota; kingdom Metazoa; phylum Arthropoda; class Insecta; order Diptera; family Calliphoridae; genus Lucilia; species Lucilia sericata. The sequence goes on along the minus strand of NW_023994724.1, from coordinate 193,147 downwards.
TTACTTTCAGAGATACCTTTTCCAATTAAAAATTAAAACTTTTCGGAAAATTTTATTTTAAGTTGAGATTTTCTATTTGAATTTTTTCTTGAAAATCTAACTTAAGCTGCCTACACACTATGAGAGAAGTCGTTAGATTTTTATTTCATACTGCCAAAACAAAATAAAATGAAAATTGGTATGATTATCAAAAAAAACAAATAGAAAATATATTTTGTTTCAACACTATCAGATTTGAAATAAAATGAAACTTCAATTTGAAAAAATTCAAAGAAAAAACATACATTTTCATTTTGTTTCTGTTTTTATTTGAAATTTGTTTCTGTTTTTATTTTTTTCTTTGTTTAAATAAAAATAAAACTCAAATAAAACTAACAAATCTAATCGTTTTGAAATTTTACAAAAAAATTAAAAAAATCATACGATTTTAAATTTTCCATCCGTATTTTCAGTAAGTTTTATTGCATTTTGTATCTACACTATACTATTTTAAATTTTATTTGAAATTTTCACATGTCGTTTTATTGAATATTATGGTGTGTAGTGAGTCGTGGTTGCTCATAAGATTATTATTTATGTCGAATATTATCTCGGTTTTATATATTAAAGCAATTTATTGATGAAAAACAAATTTTTTAATATAAAAATTCAAAAAAATATAAGTTTTTGTTTGGAATTTTAAAGTTTTAATAATGGTAGTTGTCAAAATTTATCGTGATCAAAAAAGGTTTCATTGCGACAGTAAATTTTGTAAAGATTACCATCATAGCCAAATTATTATCTATTATAAAACTTATCTACCATTTGGCATAAACTGAATTATAAAAATTATTTGATATAAGAATAATAATAATATAAATATTATTTTGTAATTATTTGATTAACAATAGTAATAATATAAATATTTTTTGTATTTCTAAGTTTTTTATTATAACAAATTTTTATATTGGCACCGGTAGGTATTCCGCCGGTTAAAATCATTTTTGTATGAAAATTTACAATATACAAAAAATATACGATAAAAAATAACAAGACATTGAGAAAATGGGGGTTAGTCTGTTTTTTCTTCAGTATGCAATAGTATCGATTTATTTTAATACCACAAAAATATCATCCCTAATTCAGCAGCTCATCTCTAAGCAGCCGTACTAAATTCTGAGTAAAGTTGCCAAACTTAGGAAATTTATGTATTAAAAATACTGAAACTACATTATATACACAAATCTAAGTAAAAATGCTAATCTAATTAATTTTGTTTGGATCCTAAAAATATTTTTTAATAGAAAACAATCCCGAAAATGTTTATTTATAAAAATAGTAAATCAATTTTCTAAAATCTGGCAACTCTTTGCATTTACAGATCAGAATGAAATATGTAAGCCATTTTGTTTTGTGTGCTGAATACAAGAAGAAAAAAAGTATTTTTGCTGCTGCCGTTGGTGACCGACGTCGAAGAATCATATTTTTCTTCTGATTAGCAAATAAAATATAAAAATTAAACACAACTTCATAGATTATATTAAGTATAAACTATATTAAATAAATCTACAGAAAATGGGACGTAAAAAGAAGAAGGCTTCGAAACCCTGGTGCTGGTATCCTTTTCAATAAAACAATAAGAATGACGGGAAAAAATTAAATAGTGAAAAAAATAGCAAACAGCAAGGCGTTGTAATCTAATGAAAAGTGTTGTGTATACTTGTATTTATATAACCTAAACTATAAATATAATACACTCCGGGAGGGGGTACTGTGCTGTTGTTTACGTGTGTGTTGTGTTGGCTGTTCCCAGCAAAGAAATTTGCGGGAAGTTTTCTTTTTATATAAAATTTTCATTTTCAGTAGCGTGTCTTGTTCTTTTGGGTTTCTTGGTTGGTTTCCTTAATTTATTTTTGTTAAATAGGTATTGCAACCGTGAGTTTGATGATGAGAAAATTTTGGTGCAACATCAAAAGGCGAAGCACTTTAAATGTCATATATGCCACAAAAAATTGTATACAGGTCCCGGCTTATCCATACATTGCATGCAGGTGCACAAGGAGACCGTAGACAAAGTGCCAAATTCATTGCCAAATCGTTCAAATATTGAAATTGAAATATTTGGTATGGACGGTATACCCGCTGATGATGTGCGTGAGCATGAAAGACAAAAGAATGGCGGAAAATCCGATTCGGATGATGATGAACCACAAGCAAAGAAAAAAGTTGAAAGTAAGTGTAATATATTGAGTGAATTTGTATTATTTTTTTCTTTTACATCGGAGGACATATTGCTCTTTATTCGATAACGTAAAAGTACTAATTGTCCACAAATATATAGCTGTAATGTTTTATAACATGTACAACGAATGTTGGGAAGTATGTACTTTGATAGTGAGATTGACTGAATTTTCGGATATTATTTTGTGAAAACAAATTGAATAACAAAGAGTAGGGAATAGAAAAGAATTTGTGGTCCAAAAAATAAATAATATTATACATACTAAAAAAATAATTGATAAATTTACTAATTAATAATTTTTATTCTTATTATTTTAGTACCACTTACGGCTCCACCGCCTCCTATGATGATGCCGCCTAATATGATCCCTCCTCATATGATGGGTCAGTATGCTCAATACGGCATGATGCCGCATATGGCAATGCCACCATTTATGGGACCTGGTGGTATACACATGATGCCTCCGCATATGATGCCACCACGACCACTATTTCCCGCAGCCATGGCAACTACCTCGGCGGCTGCAGCAGCAGCGGCTCATGTGGCAGCTTCTGCCCATGCAGCTGCCGCTCAGCAGAAACCAACGTTCCCTGCATACAGGTAAAGTTTCTTTAAACAACCACTCCACTTTATAGAATAAACTCTAGTCTAATAAGTGAATACCTTTTTTAGCAATGCTACCATAAGTGCACCACCCACAACAAATAATCCAAATGCAGCTGCTCCTTCATCTACCACCGCCTCAGCAGCAGGCACATCATCTACAACGTCAGATGCCACCAGTACCACAAACAAAAATCAAGTGGTAACAAATGCTAGTGGTGTTACATCGAAAATTATGCATCCTCCGGAAGATTTGAGTTTAGAAGAAATAAAAGCCCGCAAAATTCAACATAGATTAAGTGCAAGTGGTGGCGCCTCCGTATCGAGGTCATCCTCTACCTCAACGCCTAATACAAGCAGTCATGGTACGAGTATTTACTCATCAGCCGCAACCACAGCATCATCAACGTCTTCCACGACGACATCGCAAGCCGCATCAGCTGCTGCTACTGCAGCGGCCATATCAAAGGCACAGGAAGTGAGTTCTTATTATAGATATAAAAACTATAGTCAATAAAAAAACATACAACAGATTTAACTATGAGAACTAGAAACAAACTGTAAAGATTTAACAACAACTACAACAAAAGTTAAAATATAATTCTTCAAAAAACAAAACAAAAAATAACATTCGCATCGGCAAAAATGCTCAAAATGAATAGCAAATGGAAAAATTTAGAAATAGGCAGGATGAAGTTCAGTTTTTCATCTAGGTCTTTTAAAAAAATACTAATTAGTGGGGAAAGGTTGTAAACAAGTAAAAAGACAATTTTTTATACATAATTTTTAACAATTTCACGTTTTTATTGGCAAATGACGGGACGCTTATGCATTTATTTCAAGAAAAATAAATGTATTGCTGGTCATTTTGCACTATTTTTTAATATTTTAATTAAAATGCTAGAAAATTTCTTTCCATAACTTTATTTTTTCCACATTAAAGTTTACAAAAAACAATGCATAAAGGTCTTCACAATTGATTTTGTTTAATTGATTTCACCCTAAATTTTTACAATTGGTTGGGATGCGGAAACGAACTTTCAACAAGAAGAATTGTTTTCCTCAAAAGACAAAGTTAAGAAAGTGTAATTAAATACTGAATGAAACTACTTAACAAAACATATTTCAAAATACTTACCATAACAGAGTACTTACAGGCGGACAACATAAAAATTGTTAGCAAAATGGTTGGGGAAACAATTAAAATTTTAAAAATATGCAAAATATAGTTTTATTAACATTTTCTCTTCTTCTGAAGGTACATTTATAGACTTAAGCTTTCTATGTTACTTCTATTTGATTCTTAGAATGCCTTCATGCATTTATTCCAAAATATTTAAAATATTATTTTGTTAAAATTTGTTAACAATTTGTAAATTCTTCGTAATAAAGTGATTTCAAGGCCTTTTTCATTGGCCTTTAGCAACATAAATCATAATTACTTTAATAAACCTAAATACATAATAAATTGCGTTTTATATTCTAATTTTAAACATAACAATGTTTTATTTAGTTTTCAAAATGTTGCAAGTTTTGAAAAATTTTTGCCGACATTAAAAATAAAAAAGAAAACATTTAGCATCCTCATTTTTTTATAACAATATTTTTTAATATGTTTCTTAAAAATATTAATTTAAAAGATTTTTTATATATAAAACTTAACAACAAAACTACATAGTGTAAAGAAAACCTTAAAACAAAAAAATATGTGTGTGTATTTTTTATATTTTACGAAAAAGGCAAAAATTAAATTTTTATTGTGAAAAATAAAAAGTTTGAAATTTAAATTAAATTAAAAATAACTGAAAAGAAAGTAACAACAATAAACTTAAACTCATAATGAAAAACTAAAACAAATTCATGTTTCTTTTTCGTAATTTAAGATTTTAAAATAGAACCATTTGAAATGATCGCCCTGGTAAAGATTTTAAAATGAATAACATAAAAAATACCCACCATAGTTCCGAGACATTTTAAAGACAAATTTCTTTTTTCAATAGTTTTTGATTGGAATTAATAAAACAAATCTTTACCCTCTAATTAGAAAAGAATAGAAAAATCAAAAACAAAAACTACAACTACAAAAAACAACAAAAATTTGTAATAATTTCTGTACTTTCTTCTTTTCTCTTTTCCTGTTTTTTTGCACTCTCCATTCACTTACAAATTTTTCCTCACACCTTTACATTGTGTGGGGCACGCGCTTGTGTGTGTTTGCTAAAAATATAAAACAAATCCAAAAATCATAAAAAGGCTGCTACTATGGTTGCTGTGGCTCAGGCTCAGGCCCAGGCTCAAGCTCAGGCCCAAGCGCAAGCTCAAGCCCAGGCTCAAGCTCAGGCCCAAGCGCAAGCACAAGCTCAGGCTCAAGTTCAAGCACAAGTACAAGCTGCCCAGGTTCAGGCACAAGTTGCTCATGCCCAAGCCCAAGTTGTTCAGGCGGTTGCCGCTCAACAACAGCAACACCAAAAACAACTACAAGATCTCAATCGTGCTGTCATGATACAACGCATGCAGGCCCAAGCAGCCGTTGATGCTGCTGTCGCTGCTCATGTTGCTCGTCCCGCTGGCCCAGCTGCTGCAGCAGTTGGTATGGTAAGTTTGGATTTCATTTTCATTAGTTTACTGAAAATTTTCCAAGACGAAAAAAGTATAGAAAAAAAAGAAAGTTACACATGTATAAACAATTTCTCCCGTGTTGAGCATCATTGACAATTCTTGATACACTATAATGAACTACAACGAATTTAATCATAGAATAGGTTTTACCTATCGAAGGTTAATAGGATAGACACGTTTTGTATCTTAGGCTAGCTGTTAGGAAACCAGGGCGATGAGTAGCTTTTTTACATAAATAATGTTTTTGTTTATTATATTTTAATATTTTCAGCGAAAACAATAGAAAAATGTATCCTTGTAAAATCATAATTTATCGTGTTTCTGTCTTAGTTATCACTGACTTTTATACAGAGTATTATAGCATAAGTTCTTGACAGATTTTTTAGTTATTCAGTTGCATTTTCTTGGTATCAATATAAGGATGGTTACTTCGAACGGTTCTTTTCGAATGGAATTATAGAGTAGTCCCCAAGTATTACTTTCTATTCAGTGTCCGTTGCACAAGTTTTCCAAAATAGTTGGATTTGTTACTAACACTATACAAGTATATTAACTTATAGTCAGTCTTCATAGAGATATCTTTAAATGCTACAGATAATCCAAAGAATAGTCCATCGATATATTTTCATATACTATCACTATTGACTTTAAACTAAAGGCTTTAAGCTAATGCATTTCATCAGAATCAGTAAAAATCGCTTTAATTAACGATATATTAATAAATACAATAAACCTTAATTACAATAACGACGGAACTAACTATAGGTTTTTTACTTTTTTTCGAATTTCGGATAAATATATGAAAAATACTGTCAATCTTTGAAAGAGTATTGGTAATTACGCCAAATACATTCTATCCTTTTCAAGCGGCATTTGTTACTTATTCCAACTGAAAAGTTGGTTGGTCCCAATTCATCGTTTTGTCGAAAGTAAAGTGGACACTCTATATTTACAAGAGTGTGTTTTTACAAAAATAATTGCTGATGGTTTTGGTAATAATATCTTTCAGAGATCACTCTTAGTGTGATCTTATTGGTAGAATTTTGTCGATTGAATCTAAGTCGATCAATTTTAAAAGAGCTAAACCCCTATGGATTGCTTTAACCCTCTCACACAGATACATTCACAACGAGTTGGACAGAAATCCACTGAGACATTCACCCCTATTTTGGCAACTTCGGTATTCTGCATTTTTAATTGAATATACGTCACTAAAATAACAACTTGGAAAAACGTAGTTACGATCGTAATGCAGAATACACACAATCGTAAAGTATTGAAATAAAATGGTATTGCTTCTTCTTTTTCTTACAATTCCGTTTTTTGTTGGAATACCAATTTTCGATCGTAATCGAAATGCGTGTTTTTCTATTTTACTGATGTTAGACTAGAATGTGATCTGACAAAATTAGGAATCTTTTTCCCGATAACATCAATAAGATGTGTTATATCTTATCTATCTACCTCTGAGGTGGAATAAGCTTTTTACAATTCCGCACTGATTCCGATTCTAACCTCTAGGCCACTATCGGGCCTGTTGTGCGCTCCTCTTCATGAGAAAAAAATTGTTCATTGAATGTTCAGAACAAATTTCTAAGAATTTTCCAATCAGTGTTAGTCAGGAATATTATTTTCGGAATAACATCACTTCCAAGATACTTGAATCTAACTTCGACGAATGCCTGACAGTGGCGATGAAAGTGCTCCAGAGTTTCACTGTCCTCTATGCTCTACATTTGTCTGAATCCGCACGTCCAATTTTGTATAGATGTGCTCTTAATCCTGTGTGTCCACTCAGAATACGTACCATCACACTAGCTTCAGACTTGCTAATTTTGAGGAGATTTCTCGTCTTGCTCTCATCAGGGTCACCCCATAGGATCTTTGTGGTTCTACCCACCGTTTCATTATTCCAAGAGGCCTTATGGGATCCTCTCACCCATATTTTTAAGTCAGCTTGTGTTGCGTCGAAAGGTTTTGCTTTCGTCAGGTTAACTACTCTTCCCTTTAAAGCTATTACATCGGCCCTTTCGTTGCCGACTACACCCGAGTGGGTTGGTACCCATATGGTGTAAACCTTATCTTTGGAAGAATATTCAGTAAAAGCTTTCTTACAATCCAATACGGTCTTAGATTTAATTCTATCATCTGATATCGCCCTAATGTCGGTAAATATGTATATTAAGCCCTGTGGGCGTCATATTTATTCTAATCCAATTAACACATTCAGTCCGAGCTATAACACACGTTATAGCTCGGACTTCCTGGAAGCTTGTGTTATGATTAGGTAAACGGTGATATATTTCTGTTTCTATGTCCTCAAAGGGACCTGATAGGACCCAAGTAAAGACTCCAGGCAACTTTGTCCTCCAATTTAGAGTCATCCGTGTAACAACGGATTCCTACTGGTATTTTCTCTAGTGTTACGCTCGACCAAGACATTCTATTTGGGATCAGCGTTTCAAAGTTTCCGACATATTCTGTGTCTGGTATGCGATCAGGTACGTCCGATGATTGTGTTTAACCTTCCAACGTTTCCAGTATACATTGATGACATGTCCTATAACCGCTTTCGACCAGTTCGCCTAAAGTAAGGCGCCGTTCGGCTTCACGTGCCGCCTCATATCTTAAATATGTTTTAGTAGGTGGAATATCTAGCAACGCTTCCAGAGCCTTGGATAAAGTAGTACACATGGCTCCACTTTACCCACGCAGCACGTACGCTGAACTTCCTGTAGTAGTTTAATATTACACTTTTTGTCCAAAGCAGTCCACCAGATTATTGAAACATAAGCTAGAATTGGTCTAATTACACTTATATAAAGCCAATTTGTCATAGTAGGACTAAGACCCCATATAGTTCTTCTACATATCGGCCAGCACCGATGTGCCTTCTTGATCTTATCCTCTCTGTGGTGTCTCCATTTTAATTTCCTGTCAAGAATTACACCTGAGTACTTAACTTTGTCTGTCAGCGGTATCTTCTTGCCCAGGAAGCAAGGTTCAGTATACGTTGAAATTTTTGTCTTTTTTGTGAAATGATAGATTTCCGTCTTCGCCGGGTTAACATTGAGGCCCCTCGCTTGAGCCTAACTCAAGCCGTATTCAGAGCCTCCTCAGCTCTTCTACACAAGTAATTTGGATCCCTTCCCTTTAAAAGTATTACGACATCGTCTGCATAGCAGACAGGTCTAAGTCCTTTCTCGGTTAGGGTCCTTAGGAGGCTATTAATCGTGGTTACCCACAGTAAAGGTGACAAAATGCCACCCTGTGGTATACCGCGAAATACCTTTTTCCTGATAGTTATATCGTACAACTCACTGCTTAACCATCTGTTCCTTAGCATGTAGATGATCCAGTTACGGAGCACCGGGTCAACATAAAACTGGTCTAGGGATTGGATGTCAATGCATACCGCCTGTGTATACAGTTTGACATCGAAGGATTCAGCTACTATGTAGTGGACAACTTCATGTGCCCGGATACAACTCAGCACAATTCTTTGGTTGTTATCCTGTGTTATCTGCGAAAGTAGGGATCCGCCTGAAGGTTGTGGTTCAAGAGAAAATTTCCTATCGATTATATTGAACTAGTAAAATTTTCGAAATTATGATTTACTGCCTGTTCCTCTAAATGCGAACGAACATTTCCTTCCCATTTTATATTGAAAACAATAAAAATTTTTGAAATTTATTTGTTGTTTTCAATATAAAACTAGAAAAAACTTGTTCGTTAGCATTTAGAAGAACAGATCCTTAAGAATTAATCGAAATTTAGTTTGTATTATAAGTAAATGCCTTTTCAGCTTGAAACTAAAATTTACAATTTGTAAACATAATTTTATTTATTAAATTCTTAAAACAATGAATAAATTTAGAATCATGTTTAGATCAAAATTTAAAAGATAAAAGCTCTCAGATTGTTTTTATCAGTTTTTAGTAAATTTGAATCATTAAAAGAAAAATAATATAAAATGAAATTTATTCTAATTAGGAAGTCTTAAAGGACAATAAATAGTATGTCTTAGGCAATTTCTTATAATATAACTTTTATAATTAAAATAATTCATAATTGGTATAAATTGCAGAACAAATAGTTTCATACCACAAGACCACATTTAACTAGCACAAACAGGGCCCCAATCCAATAATTGTATGTATGTATGTACATTAGTTTGATTCGAACCGAATAAAAAGAAAAGAAAAGTAAGAGATAACCATAAGACTACTACAAATAAACAAAAAAACAAAGTAAGTGATTTAGTAGTGAATAATAAATAATAATTAATTAAAAAATACACACAGACAAGTATTAAATGATATGAAGTTGTTAAATATTTTAAAATATAAATCTAAATGCTAAATTAGCAAACCAAAGTAAGTACAATTTTTTCAAATTATTACTATTATTGAATTGTCGTAATGGTTGCTGAGTTGGTTGATTGATTGATGGATTGAAATGTCTTAAATTAAATTTAAAAAAGTAATAATAATACACATATATCTAAATGTTTTTGTAAATTGTAAATTTTAAGCAAAACAAATTTTGTATATGGGGCAGTTTTAGTGTAATCTTATATTTTTTCTTTAAATGCATTTTACCAAAAAAAAAAAAAAAAATTAAAACTCAATTAATATTTAGTTTTTTAAGGTTCTCTCAAACCAAATAAATTATGCTTATTTATTTATGAGAAACGTATTAAAATTAAAACAAATTTTTTGTTTTAAGGCAAAACAACTCACAAAATCTCTATCTCTCTCTCTCGCTCTCCAAGAATGAATATGAAAACATGCTCTATCTCCCTCTACATGGTTACAGGTTTTTTTATTAATAATTATTTTTCTTTTATCAAAATTAATTCATTTAACAACATTTAACTCACAATTCATGCAAAATTTCCGATTTAATTATTTTGTGGAATTTTATTTTTATTACTAAATATTATGCAGATATGAACGGTTAGAGGGGTTTTTATTGAAATGCACTTTGGATAATATTGATTCGTTTAATTTGCATGTTAAGAATCAAATTATCCAGAAGTTTATTAGTAGTATGAAGGAAGGTGGAAACGTTTTATATCTTTTCGTAATGTTTAGTTTTTAGAAGTTGTTATTCAACAAAAAGTAGTGATGTCATCGTCAAAATGAATTTGTTAGATGTAAGACTCCAAGAAATTAAAATGTTTATGTTATTTCGAGATTCAAGAAACTACTCGAGGAAGAGTAGTAATGTAATTGAGATTTTGCGAAAAATATATTTTTGCAAAAATATATTCTTAATTGAAACCTGTTCATGTCTGTATAAATTTATATTGGAAGTGTAGTATGTGATATGGAGATTATGAAGAAAACTGGTTAGTACACATTTACAATTTTATTTTATCACTTATAAGTTGTTTTATTTTATATATTTTGTTCAGACCTCATCAAAAAAAAAAAACAAAACTATACATTTATCATGTATTTCATAATGTTTTTCACCAAAATCACAAAATTTTCTAATGTAGAAAACTTTATGTTTTTAACTGACAGTGAGTACAACTTATTGATTTAAACAAAAAAAGAAAATTTTCATATAATTTAAACACTATGTGTCGTTTTCACTTGAAAAGACGACGAATAGTAAGTACGTTTCATATTTGTTTTTCTTAATTTACATATGTATTCCAAACTTTTTGATTATACCTCTACTTACTACTTCTATTACCAAAAAAAAAAAAAAAACAAACTTATCAACTTTTTAAACAAACTGCCTTTTTTAAGTATTCATTGTAATGCGAAGCAATTTAATCAATTTAAAAAAAAAAAAAAATTAAAATGAAAACAAAACAAAAAAACTATTATACACTTCACTACTATTGAACTACAAAAACAAAATAATTATTTACATAAATTATTATTGAATTAATATTATCATTGTTATTATAATTACTATTATAAATTATTGTTCTTATTATTATTATTATTAAAATTTATTATTTATTTTCAATTCTAAGTACCGAAAACAAAATAAACAAAAAAAAAATCAAAACAATCCTAATAACATTTAGAAATTTACTACATAATATTATTATTATAATAATTATTATATATTTTTGTGTATAACTTAATTTTTACTAGACCTCAAATTGTGTGGGTCCTTACTTTATTAATTTTTGTTTTTGCTTTTGTTTTACGTTTAACGACTGAGATTTCTATTAATGTCAAACTATTTTCTATATTTCTTTCGTTTCTTCGTTTTCATTTTGGTGTTTTTGTGTGCTCGTCGTGTATTTGTTGATTGATTGAATGATTGGTTGGTGTTGTTGTAAAACAAAAATAGATGCAATTACCCGGTCAAATGCAATTAGTACAACCCATGATGCGACCTGCAATGGCAATTGCAGCCCATCATCATCCCCATCATCCTGCTTTACTCGGTGGTAATTTATTAAGAGCACCCTCAGGTATACCAGGAATGCCAGCAGGTGGGTTTTATTTAATTAAAAATCCTTTTAACTAAAAAAATACTTAAATAACTATTTGTTTTTTAGGTCTTTTAGGTCCTATGCAAGCAATACCTATGGCCGGAATGCCAGGTGCAATACCCGGTATGGGGGTAATGTTGCCAGGAAATCATATGTTACAAATGATGCCTCGTTTTCGGTGATCATATCCTACAGGCCAACTATGTCTAGCGCCCGTTGCAAACGTGCCTATGTCATCAATCCTCTATCGCGACTACAAAAATTAATTCAAATCAAAGCACTACCGGACAACAGCAATGTTAACACTATTAACCACTTCCCTTAAGCAACGTTTACCAGATGTATGCTCACGTTTTAGCTGACAGGAAGCCAACGCAAGTAAAAAAAAACTAAAACGTAGTTATATTCTAACTTCAATTAGCCACAACCATTGTATAGCACGCCTCATTAATATGCTGAGTAATTAAATTAAAAAAAATAGGCCAATTCAAACTAAACTTAAACAAACCAAAAAACAGTTCAGATTAGACCAGACTAAACCATCCTCCACATCAGTCTAAACCATATAGAAATTTCTATATAAACCACGTATAGGAGTTTCTACTACAACAAGCAAGTTTTGAAAAAAATCTTTTTTCTTTTAAAATTTATGCAATAATTTTGTATTGTTTATAATTTTTTCTCTTAATGTTAGTTATTTCTTCTTTATACATATACATATATATTTTAACTTATAACAATTTATATTTTTCATTTCATCTTTTGTTTTTTTTTTTTTTTGGCAAGTTTCTCTTAAGAAGCCAACATTGTTTTTACTGCAAACAAAAGAAAAAAAGGCTGATTTCTTATTAGCAAAAACTTCTTAAAGTTTGAACAAAAAAATGAACACACCCAAACATTAAAACGTTAGTATTATAATTAAAAGAAATATATAATATACAAAAAAACAGAAATCAAAATGAAAGGGTAAATATTAAACTTAATATTATAAACGTTTGCAATATAAAAATAATTTAATTACTTACATTATTACATTTACTACAATAATAAGGATAAGGGTGATTGATATATGCCAAATTTATTTATCTACTACAAACACATATTATTATAAACAATATTCAATATTTATGTTTGATATTTTCATTATTTTGTTCTTTAATATTTCATTTTTGAAAATTTATAACATCTGGCTTACCGCCACACATACATACATATTTCTTCATCTTTGTTTGTATATTCTCTTATTGTTAATATATAATAGTCTATATATTGAACTCTATATTGTGTATACATTAAAGAGTCCTCTCATATTAAGTACTAACTAAACCCCCCACCCCCCTCAATCACAAATCATAATTTCTTTAATGCTGTACAGTTCACACTAATAACCAACCATACACCTCCTTCGCCTATCTACTTTACTCATCACCATTGTCTGTAACTCCCTTTTTTTAACATTAATTTCCATTTGGTTTATTTTATAAAGCTTTTTTTGGTTTAATTTCCTTTTAGTAATGTTAATTTTTCTATCTCTTTTATTAAACCTTCTTTTGTATTTGTGTGTTGTTTCACTCTTTATTTTTTTAGTTTTTGTATTGTAAATTTGTTTTATGCCACATATTTCCCCGTATTTTTCTGAAATAATAAATAAATAATATAGCTTTATGTTTAATAATTAATATTGTTTTTTTATTTTTTGTTTTAAACATTTTTATGGAAAAAATATGCGAAAAATATGGAATGCAATTGTAAAGTTTAAGTCTATTGTTTGGGAAGTTTTCGTTTCCCACATTAATGTTAAATGGCGACAGGGCTTATGTGCTTTTTGTTCTTCTTTTACACTTCCTTGGAAAATATTTTTGTAAACCTTGCAAGTCTAGCAAACCCCCTAAAGTTTGTTTGATTGGTTTAACAAAACATATGCACAACATTAATCTCGTTGAAAACAAGTCTAGGAAATAATCAAGATCAAATGATATACATATGTACAATCAATTTTTAAAATAATTCTAGGAAATAAAGTGGTTTAAGTTAAGAATGGTTATTCACCCTAAAAAGGTGCAACTTCAATCGGAGACCATAAGATCCATTGTGATTCTTTTCATAGAGAGAAGAAGAAGATCCAAAGATAAAGAAAGCAAAACACTAGAAGAAATAAGAAAGAAAATAGGTAGAGGAGCGAGTTGAATGAAAACATACAGATTTTAGTCTCCCTATAAAACCCAGTCGAAGGAATGACTAATTCCCTTGATAAAAGTCTCGCAATTTCCCCCAGTTCCTGTATTTAGGTTCAAGCCAAGGAACTGGGCAAGTTCAATAGGGTTAGTCCATTGGGCTAAGTGAAGTAGGGTGCGCTGGACAGTTGAATATGTGGCGGGTATCATGGGGACCCTGTCCACATGCTGGGCATATATTGAAGACGGCTAGGTCTCTGCGGGACCAGTAGGCGTTGAACCTGATGCTCCATCCCGATCTCAATTGTGCCAGAGCAAATCTTGTTTTCCGCGGCAGATTCTTCTCTATTTCACTATGAATGGTGGGCGACCTCCAAGAACGTCATTCATGCGGTAACCTGAAACCGCGGTATTGATGGCGACTCTATGAATGACGTTCAAAACTGCTCTATACTAACTCCGATCCAATTGATTCTGCACATATCTTCGTATGCTCTCCTCATATACACGAAGGTCCTTCCTTACATGCCTCGGTGGAGCATCCAACTGTGTGATTTTAAAGTTGGAATGACTCCTCCGGAGGAACCGTTAAAGTCCGTAGGGCAGCATTTTGGCAGATTTGAATATTTCTCCACTGGGTATAAATAAGACAGTCATCTCCAGTTCCTCCTTATCTTCGCATAAACTGCAATAGTCCGGTATGTAGAGAAGAGATATGAATTAAAATAGGTATATTCTTCCTAAAGAAAGAAACGTGAGATAATGACTAATTCCCTTGATAAAACCTAGTAGACTGTGGGGGTTAAGTATCCTCCAGTTCGACATTTCAACCTGAAATTCTGTATTTCAGGACAGTCGTCCCTAGTTTCTCTGCATCTACGCATTACTTGCAATAGTCCGGTATATTAATGTTCCATTTACTGACAAGAGCCCTAATTCAGCATCCCTATAAGAGTCCTTAGATTGCTTTAATCCATTCCTATAAGTATAATGGTAACCCTAACATCAAGTGTTGGTCATAATGTCTTTGATATTTTGCAATACATTCTGCTATTCTAGGACCGGATAAAGATGCGAACTTTAGTTCGATTTTTTTAAATTGTCGCAATTTAAAGATTACACAGGCCATAAAAATTTGAAATAAGTCGAAACCCTGAGACCAAGTTATACTTTTCTAAAGGTGAAGATATCGTTAAGCCTTTATTTTAAAGCTGACAAACTGGACTTTCAGATGGCATACAACATTTTATAAATAAGGTTGTCTTGGAGTGGTTGACGTCTCAAAAAGGCCGAAAAATAGCGTTTTTCAAACTTCAAGACACGATATCTCGAATCTCGAGTAATTCTGAGGGTAGATTCGGATTCAGCGCAACTCAATTCTTTAGTTTAGAAATCGTTTGGAACATTAGTTTGAATTTTCGAACCTTTTCGGTCTATGGGATTTGGTTTAAATCCAATTTGACAACATCTCATATACATACAAACTATCTAACATTACAAGCTAAACAAAAGCTTGTAAAAAGGAGTAGTTACGTAACAGTGAATTTCAGTGAAAAGTATAATTTCTTATGGTTGTTTTTTATAAATTGCATTCATATTTTTCGTACATTTTGATTAAATAAAAAAAATAGAAGTTTATTTTTTTTTCAAATTGCCCTTCACGCAATAGATTATTTAATTATTTTCTACTCCTTAATGTTGCCGTTGTTGCTGTTGTTGTTACTAACCAATTATGCTAAATGACAAAAAGATAAACATCTAATCTAATAATTATAAACATTTCAGCCTACACACGCTTGTACTTTTTGTAGTCGTATATAAATAAATCTAAATCAAAACAAAATTGATTAGTTAAATTAACATTTTCTTTTTAAATAATAGTTGTAATAACAATAATTATAAAACAACCAAAAATAATAACAATTTTATTTAATTTAATACTTAATGTTTTCTTCGTTTTTTTGTTTGTTTTTTTTTTCTTTCTCCAGTAAATAGGAAAATTTACTCACACACTCAACAGGTTCCTACGAAAAAACTCTGCGTTTTGAACGACTTTCTAAAATTGAATTGAAATATTCAACTCACTCAATCCTAACTAAAACCAAATACAAAAAAAGAAACATGAGTATTACTAATTTATGTTTTAAGCAGTGGATGAGTATATTTTTAAAATTTCTTTTTTTCTTTTTAAATAATACTTTGTTTTTTTTATTAAATTACTAGTTGTCGTGTATGTTTGAAATTTGAATTTTAGTTAAAAAAAAGCTAAAAGTAAATTAAAAAAAGCTTAATTTTATTTAATTAATTTAGCAAAAAATATAACATTAATACATTACCAGTAAAACCTTTTATAAAAAAAATGTATAATGTAATCCTTGCGTGTTCTTCCACCTCCCACCACTTACTCTAGACTACGTTTGTGTTTGTAACTCTTTCATCCCTTTGTTCGGTATGTTAAAACATGAAATTATTTGTATTTTAGAATTTATTTTTAAAACTTTTGTTAATATTCGAAATTAGTTTTTTTTTATTATTTAAATAATTTTGTTGTTTTTGTTTTGTCATATAAGTTATTGGAAAACAACATTTTTAATTGAAAACATTAAGGAATTTTATTTATTTAATGGAAATTCCTACAATGTTTACAATGTTGTTGTCTTCAAGGAAACGTCTTGAAATGTGCCGTTTTTTATTAAATTTTCAATTGTGTCGTTTTTGTTCGTGTATCATAAAACCTGTCTTTCGTTTGGAGGTTACGTTACGTATATTTTCAAAACGTATGTACGGTTTAGTTTCGTTAGTGATTGATTTATTATGCCTGTAGTGTTTAATTTTCTTTTCAAATTCAGTAAGTTTTTTTCATTTTTATTTTAATTTTTCTTCATAATTTGCGTTTATTTTCTCTTATTTTCCATTACATTTTTATAAAGAATAATTTCACTTTAATCACGGTTTTCACATTCACACACACATACTGAATAAAAGGTAATAATTTTCATTATTTGTATTGTAACTATTTTTTAAATTATTTTGTTACATTATTTGGGTATTAATGTATTATTATTCAAAAGTATTTTTAATTTTATCTAATTGGTTTTGGTACAATGGGAAAAATCTTCTAACATCGAAATTTTCACTGCAAGGTAATACAAAATTTTGTTTTTCTTTAATTATATACACTTTTTTCTGTAATATTTAAAATTTAATTTGCTTTAAGAATTATTTTTTAGTTTTTTAGGGATTTCATAGTTTGGCGCGTTTTTCTTAAGAACTTTAAACGGTGGATAATTATTTGAATGGAAGTGTTATCACCCCAATTCTGCATTTCATTTCTCCGTTTGGCAGCTTTTATATTCTGAATTTCGACTCGTTGCTCCTTCACTAAAATAACAACTTAGCTAAGATCGTAATACAGAATACAATCGTTAAGCATTGAAACGAAATAGAATTGCTTCTTATTTTTTTTAAGATTCCATTTTTTTAATACCTTTTTTCCATCATTGCGTAAATGAATGCGGAAACGTAGACGAAATACTGATACTCTATTCAGTCGTTTCAGAAAGGTAGGCTCTTCTATAAAGATAGGTTATACTATCCGTCTATCAGGTTGTTTTTGTAAACTTTTCCTAGTAAAAGAATTTCGGGAAAGGGAAATCTAGTTTATAAACTGTTGGAAAACCTTCATTTGTCATAAATCGATTGTTTTCGCTCTTTAGAGTTCTAAAGTGGTTCACCGGATATGAGATGAAATTGAAATGATTCCAATTCTCTGTTTATGTATAAGGTTTTGTTAAAATTGTTATGCACCGGAGACCATAAGGTCCATTGTAATTTCCTTCGTAGAGTCTGAAGATCCAATGATAGAGAAACAAAACCCTAGAAGGAACAAAAATAACATAATAACGGAGAGTGGAATAAAGACAGGTCGATTCCTAAGGTGGTTTCTAAGGCTCTACTTTAGCAATGCCTTGTTCAAATTCTTTGTTTATGTATAAAGTTAGGTTAAGAAGGATTATGCACCATAAATAGGTGTAACTCGGCGACCATAAGGTCCATTTTGATTCGCTTCGTAGCGTGTGAAAATGGTTTCAACCTGGAAGTTTTATCGAATCGATTCACTAAAGAAAGAGTTGTGAGAAAATCTGAATCTCCCCATAAAATCCAGTCGAAGAAATGACTGCGAGGGTTGAGTCCGCAATTTCCGGAAGTTCGTCTCGGAAGCTATTTCTCAGCTTTTTCCATCAGAGATTCTGTATTCCAGGACAGTGGCAAACTAAGTGCTCAACCGTCTATAGTTCCTTTGCATCTACGCATATCCTGCAATAATCCGGTGTGTTTCTATCCCTCTTACTGACTGAGGCCCGTTAAAATCCCTGTCAGAATCCGTGCTATAAGTTATTGGTAGCCCACACATCAAGTATTAGTCAAAAGCCTTTGATATTTTGCAATCCATTCTACTATTCCAGGACAGGTTGATAAAGTCACAGATTCTATCGAAAATCAACCTATAAAAGTAACGATGGGAGGTTTCACTCCTCCAGTTTTAAAACTAAATAGTTAAAAGCTTATATTGTCTCCAACTATTTTAACATTAATCAGTTTAGTTCTAGAGTTGAACCGATAAAGGTGTAAACGTGCTCTGTAACGTTTCCTTAGAACTAGTACGATCAAAATGTAAATGAAAGTTTTTAACTGGAATATTCAAAATTAAGAAATCAATTATTTCTATCTGCCGTAAAAAGTTCTTAAATCGTTTAATGAAAACTTTTCTCTTTATTACCGTTAATTTTAAAAGTCGTAACACTAGTGGGTTTTACTCGAAACAAGTGCTAAATATTTTCTTTTCTGTAAAATAAATCTAATAAATTCCTTTTGTAAGTACAATTAAAACAAATACATTTTCTTATAATAATCGTACGTACATGTTTAAATAATGCTTGATTGACATTTTCACATTAATTTCAACATTTCTACATTTGAATGAGAAAAAAATCCTAAATTTGTTTTCAAATATTAAGTCGCCCGGTCCAGCACTTTTTCTGTTAATAAGTAAAATAACCAGCAACATACCCCTTATCCATCACTTGTGTACTATAGTTTTTACCCAGTCCTCGCTATCCCAACTAGTAAATAATCATCATCAATCACACACACACACTTGTAATTGTATTGTTGTTCATTATTATTAATACATAGAATAAATAAAAAAAAAAATATTAAAAAATACTTAAAATTAGATAAATCACAATTAGAAAAAGGAAACCCTGTAGAGAAACGTAAACAATAATATAAATTTAAAAAATATGCAGAAAAACATACATAATTAGTAGAAATTCTAGGTATGTAATAATTTCTTCTACTACATACATACCTACTTCCTATATATTTAACTATGTATATCACACTCTTTGTCTTTGTAATGATCGCTCTTTTGCTCTTCATTGTACTACATTTTTAGTATGTATTTAACTTATGCCTTTGTTAATTAACCAATTAATTAATTTCCTTGTTTTTTCTTTTTTTTTCAATAAAAATAGCAGACAACAAAACAACGCATATTTTACTAACAATTACATTTAAATAACTAATTTTTGAAAGGCTTTTTATAACAAATTAAATTAGTTGAGTTCGCGTACTTTTTAGATGAAGAGATTTTAGTCAGCATTGAAAAAAAAAAAAACAAAAGAAATCTGACTAAAATCTGTTGCAAAGTTAATTAAGTTAAATCTTCAGCTTGATAAAGTGTTTTGAGTTGTGTTTTATGAAATAAAAAGTTAATTGTAGTTTGTTTAATAGAATCCAAATTTAGTGTTTAAATAGTAGAATTTTGTGATTAAAATCTATTAAAATTAATATTAAATCATGCCCCCCACATCCAATTACATATTTTCTTAAAACACACATAAAAATACTAATATTTTTAAACAATGGTTTATTCTTAATTTTATTGATGATTGACTAAAGCTTCAAAGATCTATTTAAATCTTTAACATGACTTCTCAAACATGTGCTGTTTTAAAAATTTAAATTTCATATGCCAGGTTCTCTTCTACATAATGAGAACCTGGCAAGTGAAATCTAAATTTGTAAATAGTACTAACTGTTATCAAAGTTAGTACTTTTTATGGGTAAAATAAACTAAATTATTTTAAGAGGTGTTACTTACTTTTACTCCAATGAACTAATCTTTGTATTAGTCTATATACCGATGAATTATTTTATGAACAAGTCTACAGAGTATGTATGGACTACTTTTGAAAACTTTTAATAAAAAAGTACTTATTATGTCGTGAGGGTCTGCGGTATTTTTCGATGTCAAAAAGTACTGAAAAAGTAATGGGTAATGCACCATTGAAAGGTTCAACTTCACTCGGAGACCATAAGATCCATTGTGATACCTTTGGTAGACATAGAAGATCCAAAAATAGAGAAACAAAGTATGAGAATAACAAAAAATTAATATAAGTAAAGAGGAGTGACGAATGGAAACAAGTCGATTCCCAAGGAGTTTCAACTGGAGATTTACCGAGTCGATTCCCTAAAGAAAAAAAATGAGAGAGAATCTGAGTCCCCATGAAACCCATTCGAAGAAATTAATAATCCTCCTGATAAAACTGCAAGGGTAAAGTACAGCAATTTCCCTCAGTTCGTTTTGGAACCTATTTCCTAGCCATTACAATCTGAGATTTTCTATTATATGCTCGATCGTCTCTATGCTCTTGGTAACCTTTACATGAAGTGTTGACCATAAACCCTTTGGTATTTTGTAATCCATTCTACTATTCCAGGACCGGTTAATGATGTCATGGGGAGTCTAAAGGTAAACAGTCTCATAATGTCTCTAGGGGCATTTCTACAATTTACAACCAGGCGCGAATGTATCGTATGATATACCGATGTTCTAGGAGCAGCTTCACTATCAACATAAATTGTTACTACCGTAATTAGATCGATATGATTTCGTAACATTCTTTCGTCAGAGAG
Organism: Lucilia sericata; assembly: GCF_015586225.1. Taxonomy (NCBI): domain Eukaryota; kingdom Metazoa; phylum Arthropoda; class Insecta; order Diptera; family Calliphoridae; genus Lucilia; species Lucilia sericata. Next base: position 172,080 of record NW_023994724.1, on the reverse strand, counting down.
TCTGAAGAATCTTTTTATATCGGTATCAGCGATGTAGACATCGGCCGGTATCCATATTGGTCCAGTCGGTAAAAACACTCGTCAAACAGTCTATCGGATACCAACCAATCGTCCCTAGTAGAAAATTCAAACAAAGGTGTTTCCTCGATGTCTAAAGTCGTAATAGCGTAATCTATAATCCCACGAGGAGTTACCATGATCAAGTAAACCTACTTGATATCAGTCTGGAAATTTAAGGCTTAGCCAGTTGCTGGCCAGTGGGGTCCTTTATTATCGGAAGAAACAAACAATTCTCAAATTTAGAGGATCTAATGTGAGATCAAGGCGAGGTATTGTTGTACTTTTATAGGCCTACAACGAAGAAGAGTTTGGTTATGTAGACAGTTAAATATCAATGAGGCAATTTTGATTTGACCACTAAGTTACCTATTGGAGGTAATTATAAAACAGCATATAGTTGTCGAGTTATGTCTGGTTTTATTCATTCTTTTTAAATCTTTCTTAATTAAACTTTCATTTCAATTTTGAAAAAAGAAACACTGTTTAACAAAGTAAATAACAATAACACACCAAAATCATTATGCAAAATAAATTCTAGGAGGTTGTAAAATGTAATTGATATCGAAATAATTCAAATCAATGAAAACTATAAATTGTATATTAATTAAAAGCTAAACACACAAAATTTGGCACGTATTAAGTAACCATCATTGACATCTCTCTTTCACCCTATTGCTCTCTATTTCTCTGTCTTAATCTTCATTATCTCTTCTTTACTAGTTTTGGGCATTAAAAAACAAAATTTTAAGGATATTGTTTGTTTTTGTTTTAATTAAACAATTTTCGAATTATACTCTCTTGCACTATTATTATATTTGTATGTCTAAAATAACATACAAATATACACATTAGTATATAACAAAAACAATAAAAAAATCTTACTACATATAAACAAATTATAATTATTTCTAATGATATATAAAATTACATACAACATTATTACATTATTATATACATACAAACATACATACATTTACTATATATTTTGTATTGTATTTCAATTAAAGTGAAACAAATATGTGACAAGTGATTGCCATAGGTCATTTCATTCTTCTTACATTCTGCGAGTGTTTGATTATCATTTATTTTCTCTCTCTCTATATCTGTTTCTTTTTAGTTTTGTTTTATTGTGTAAATTTATTTGTTTTTAGGTTTTAATTTTTTTAGAAATTTTTATTATAAAATAAGAAAAATGTGTATAAAAGTTGAATGAATGCCTCTATGGCTTTGCGTAAAATTAATGTTGGACTTGAGGCAAAATAGGTTTTTAAAAAAATCATATTTTAAGCTGAAAGTACCTCAAAGTGTATTCAGACAGATTTGAAAAAAGAAAACAATTGTTAAATATTTGTTTTTTTATATATTTATTTAAATAATATTTTTAATTTAATGATTAACAAGAAAACAATATTTGATCATTTTGTGGTTTTAATAATTTAGCACTTAAATTTTATATTCTTTTTTAAATATGTATTGAATTCTGTAAATTTTATCAAAATTCATTTGTTAAAATAACGGTGAAGGTTTTATATAAAGTCATGGTTTTATCTTATGTTATTTTGTGATATGTGTAGCTTGATTTTTAGATAAAAACTTATATTATTTTTTGGAAATTCTTGTAGTTTCAGATTTATGGCTTGTTTTTTTTTGTAAATTTCAAACTAAGATTTTAAGGGGTTTGAAAGAATACTTTGAGAATAATGAGCAATCTGTCACATCATTAATAAGGTTTTTATTTACAGAAATATTACTCCCAACCCCATCTCTGAATCCGTCAATCTGTCTATCCATATAAATGATGTCAATGACATTAGTCGCCATATAAGTTTCAAGTCATAAAATGGCGTTGAAACTCTACGTAAACAGATCAAACAAATTTTGTGAGATTCGGGTATTTGGTACTCAAAGCCTCAATCATTTCCCGAAAAACAATCTACGCTCTTAAGTTTTGATATAAATAGGATTTATAATTTCAAATTTTAGAAAGGTCGATTGATTAAAAGATCTTTTCCGCAATTCAGTTCAAAATTGTTTAATACATCGTGTTATAAGTTGTATTGTTTTGAATAGACTTTAACCTAGTCTTACCTATTTTCTCATAATATCAGAACACTGTCTATATGTCTGTCCATATGAACCGTGTAATTAAGGTACATGTCTAAATTTTGAAATTAAATTTTATATAACTTGGTTCACATATCACATCGGATCACATTTGACATTAGACACCATATAAGATCCAAGTCAGAAAATGGCATCTTTTCAGAATCGGGGTTTTATACTCAAGTCCTCAGCCTATTTCCGAAAAGAATATCAAATTCTAGGAGCATTATAAGATAAAAAACCCTATATAAGATTTTTTTCGCAATTCAATTTAAGATTCTAAAATCTTTTAAAAATTTGGATATACAAACTTGTCGTATATTGAGCATCAGTTCATAATTCTTTCAAGACCCTATAATATCTGAAATCGACTTTAATACATCGTGTTCTTAAGGTTGGAATAGATTTTGGAACTATAGATATAACGAACCTTGTCGCACAACATATTTTAGAATAACTCGAAACCAATTTGTCCGCAGAATCAGTAAAGCTCTATAACTTCTGAAAATTTCTTTAATATATAGTCGCTTAAGGTTGGGCATGACCCATTCTTAATTATTTTGAATAGATTTTAGAACTAGAAATATAACGACAATGTTGCATCACATATTTTAGAATATTTCAGAAACAATTTGTCCGTGAATCAGTGAATCTATAATGTATACTCTCAGAATATCTCTAGTAACTCCTTTTGAACTAAAGTATTCTTCTCAAACACCTAAAATTTTTTAATTTCTTTTAATAATTTAAACAAAATTACGGTTTTTTGGTTGTAAATTTTTGTTAGATTTCAATTTCTTCCGTTTTCTCTATCTTTCTCTGTCACCTTCTATTTTATTATTAGATTAATTTGTATAGTGGAAATGTATTTTTGAAAAGTTTTTTTTTTTTTTTAAACAGAATATGTATTATATTCTTTATGCTAATTATACTACACATAAATATTTTATAATAAAAAAAACTGTCTGAATAAGTTCTGGGCGACACTTGAGTAAATGGTGATAAAAACCTTATTATTAAAAGCCAAACTAAAGAAGATTTAAATGTTTCATCACATCAACCCACCAACTTCACCAACAACCACCCCACCCACCAACAGTTAAACAAAAAAAGTTCCCAAAATTTTTCTCTATAACTCTATGTGTCTAATATTTACTATCTTTGTAACTTCAAAACCCCACATTTGTGGAAAACACACTTGTTTTTACCTCCTCCCCCCACACATTAGCTAAAAATATACTTGATTATGGATTCAATGTCGCGTTTGTATTTGTATTTTATTGCTAGCGTAACGTAACGTCACGTAATGTAATATAATATAATGGCTTAATGATAAAGGTCTGCCATATGAAAAAGTGTCACATTAATTTTACTGATCGACAAAGTTCCTTGCCCCTCATACTATTGAATATTTTATAAAATATTTCAATATTTGAAGCAAGCGATGTGTTTCGAAACACATCACAGTTTGCTTATTATCTTCTATTTATTCGTTTGTTGTACGAAATACGAAGACAATTAAGTAAAACTGTTGGATTTTTCGGTCCTTGTCACATGTTTTATTTAAATTATTGAATAAAAAAACTCTAAATATTTTTTCAAACTTTATTCTGGTAAATAAACTCTTTTTACAGGTTTGGTTTTAAGACGCTTATTTAACCGATTAAATTATTTGTAATATTAATTATATTGTTGAAAAAAATAAGAAAAAAAGGATACAAAACTAAAATATTGTTAAATACTGAGTAAAAGCAGCCTGGTTCTTTAATTATATTAAGTTTTACTAAAAAAATATATATAAACATTTTATGATTTTGTGAAAATATTTTTATTTTGTTTGCATTTATTTTAAGCTTTATAATAAATACACATTATTTAGTTAATATAATTTTAATTTGAAAAATATAATTAAAACTGTTCTGTATTTCAATTGAATTAATATAAAAATTGTTGTTTTCTTTTGATTTTATTTTCTTTAACAAAATTTGTTTGGGTTAAAGTTTGAGATTAAATTGCTACCCATGATTTGAACTCGAGGGATTTCGGGAACAATAATTTAGATATTTTTTGTATTAGATTCGAAGTTGTATTCAAATCTGGCAACAGGTAGAATCGAAGTAACTCTTTTTCACACGATCATATCTTCCGTCAAATGAAGAGATTCTTAGATCTTACTTTTATCCATAAGTGATACTCAAAACGTATACCGCCTCTATGAAGCCCATATGAAGACGAAACATCTCAGGTACGAATCCGCAATACCCAAAGTATATACTTAATAGAGTAGCACAGAGGCAAATGAAATGCTCAATATTTTTTTCTTCGTACTGTCAACTCTTACAGTAATCATTAAATGAGAGAATAAGTCGCATAGCATGGTCACCAATTATACAGTGCCCTCCCAAAATGGCTACAAGTTTAGCGACCTTCGACCATTGTAGAGAGGACAGGTCAGCCTTAATGTCGAGCAAGTGGTCAAGAACGCATAAGAGATTTACAGGTACATTTGAATGACCCGGTACTCTGAGCAGATCTAGGTTCGAATGTTTCGCCATCTCGTCAAGTGACTGCTGACATACGCGAACCAGTCTGAATGTTGTATAGAGACCAGATAGAGATCGTTTAGCAGGATTACTGTCAGTGCACATTCTAATATTTCCATTTTATATCCAGTAGTACTTTAATACTCTTGTTATGGTCGAAAACTCATCATCATATAACATATTTCCAAAAATAAACGCATGACCGATAATAGTTAGACTTGCCGGCTTTGAGCCGAACTGCTGAGTTATGGGCCATTTGTTTGGTCATGATAGAACCTAGAACGATGTCCAAATATTTGCACTGTCATAGAGAAAGGACCGATGCCACTATTGGTGCTCCATCGGCCAAGTCGTCTTAATAAAGTTTGTAGTCATAGAAAAATAGTGGCAAGCATTTACCTGAATTCAGCCCATTCGAATATGCAATAGCTTTGCATGATGGAATCAAGTTACACTAACAGTGAGTTAAAGGCAATATTCCATAGAAGAAGTGATAGAACCCCACTTTGGTGTGTGCCTCGTTTCTAAACATTGATATTACTCTTAGTAGATATATATTATGAATATATGTCAAAAGTTTACTAATGAATCGGTTCGCTAACCCCCAAACTCTCCAGTACCTATGGAATCGATTCTGGTTATACATTATTAAAGGCCCCTTCAATGTCAAGGAAGTTCACTATTGCATATTCTTTATGCTCAAGTGATATTTTACAAGACCTACGAGTGAGATGAGATCTCTTATATGTACGTACCATCTGTGCAAATTAATATAACTGCAAAAACCTTACAACATGTTCCCTTCTTGACTCTGTCTTCTTTATAGTTTACCCGATAAGGAAATTTGAGATTTTTTTAACTGCTATAACTTGAAACATTGTAAATGAACTTTGTTGTGAATAGTAGCAGTTCCCTTTAGTCTGAGTTTATCTCTAGATTACAAGATTAGAACTTCGGAATATTGGGCGTTGTGTCACTTATCATATCTGGGAAATATCTTCTATACTAGTATCACGTATAACTCTTAAAATTCATCGCAACATTCATGCTTCTTTCGACAGTTGGAAAATGTGTTTAGTCCTAGAACAGAGTTAGAAGAGTTTCTGATTCCTTAATATTAACACCACCCATAAATATAGATGGTCCAACATTATCTGCCATACGTTTATGTGTTAAAAAACAACATTGAGTCTTGCGGGCGTTAAAATCGACTCTGTTAACACGACCCCATTCAGAGATTTTTATGAAGTCGTGATTAAGCACCTCATTGCCACAATCTCTAGAGGTCTTGGCCTATAATTGAATGAATAGGAATGGCAGATATTATTGTCATCGGCAAAAGAGTAGATAGAGTTGGAAGTTTGACATATAAGGTCATTTATGTAGATAAGAAATATGGTAGGATAAAGAGCGGAGCCTTGCGGTACCCCTGAATTATTCTTGAACTCGTTTGATGAGATCTCATCTATAACAACTCGTATAGTGCGATCTCTGAGAAAGTTCGAAATAAATCGAGTGAAGTTATTATCGACGCCAAATGCAATAAGTTTTGATACAAGTACACCATACCACACTCTATCAAACGCCTTGGAAATATCTAGAGCTTCCACTTTACTTTCGCCAAAATGGTGAATGGAATGGCACCATTTCTCCGAAGGAAGGTCAGAAGGTTTCCCGTAGAGCGACCTCTACGAAAGCCATACTGGCGGTCGCTAAGTAAATTGTTGGTCTCTAAATATCTGACAAGATGGAAATTAACCATACTTTCCATAACTTTGGAAAGTGCAGAACAAATTGCGATAATTTTTAGGGTTATTAGCCTCTCCCTTTTTAGGAATTGGCGTGACATTAGCAATCTTCTTGCTAAAGGTACATAGTACATACGTTAAACTTGTTCTCCACTGAAATCTAAACTAACTATTTTCTCAAGTTATTGATTTTGATTCCATATTAATAAGATAATGATCTTTAGAGCTGCTTACGTACAGCGAGATATAGAGTAGGTATGCACACTATTTGAAAACTATATATAATTATATTATCTACACTTTTTCCAACTGTATTTCAGAAATTATATGTATTTCAAAAGAGTTCGATTATTCACAAAATTCTGTTTTCAGAAATATCGTATATATGTATCCCTCTGCTGAAAACAAGTCTTTATATTAAAAGTTCTTAAAATATTTTCAATATTATGATTATTTCAACGAAATACAGAACAAAAAAACTCCTAAAAGCTTTATTAAATTTAAAACAAATTAAAAAAAAATCAAAATATCATAATTTATTATTTAGTTTTGTCATGAATGAGCTAAAAAAATTAAAGCAATATTAATTATAAATTTAATTAAAATACATTTTTTAAGCAGCCTTAGAAGGAATAAAAAACAACAACAACAATTTCAAACAACTTGTTACACAATATTGTAAGCAATTTAAATTTATTATTCAATTTTTATTTTATTTTATGTTTTGTTTTTATTAAAATATATAATTATTACTAATCATTTAGATAGTTTCGAATTAATTATTTGTTATATTGTTTTAAAACTCTTTTTTCACACTTAGTTGGCAACAAATTAAATGTTGTGTTTATTTTATAAATATAAATAATTAAAAAAACAAAAATAAAGGGAAATTTCTTAAATTGATTAACAAATTTATTACTCTAATAATATTTAAATACAACTCATGTGTAAGTTTATACTTAAAACAAGAAATTATTGCAAAGAATTATTTATTTATTATTCACTTTAACTTGATTTGTAATAAATTATTAAAAAGAAACTTGAAGACAAATAATAAAAGTTCTTCAAAATCCAAATATATAAACATGATTTTGTTATATAACCCACACTTCAACTGTTGTTTTATTTAAACCATATTTATTATATAGTGTTTTTTTATTATTAAAAAAAATTATTTATCAATATCAACGCCACCACTATAATGTTAATGTTTTGTTTTTAATACATTTTTTTTGTTTTAAAACTATATTTGATTGGCATGCATGATTTGCATTTTTATTGTAAAAAGTTATATTTTGAAAATTTATGGACATTGATTTACGAAATTGAGGAAGTAATTATATTCAAGGGGTAAGTAAATAGCCAATTTACCAATCATTGAAATATATTTATGTATGTAAATATTTTAAGTGCTTTTTGTGGTGTTTCGCTTTCAAAAACATTCTAGTATCGAAAGAAGATATACCTGCCTAGTCTGTGGTTTCAAAATTACCCAGTTTTTATACGCATTACTTTGCAATCACAATAATACAATTAAGTCAAACATGAATTAAAGAATGCAAACTCCACAGAGTTGCAAGTATATTGATATTGGCATTCCGTTTGCCACACTTCAAAATATCGGTTATTTTATATTTTGAGTCCTTATATCTTTATATAAAACTTGATCATCTGATGTTGAGGAAATAGCGCCAGGGAAATAAAATCGTCCGCAGCATAAAATGTACAAAAAATAGAACAATAGGTCTCTTTGATTTGAGAAGATCCTTAATGAGGGGCTCTAACAAACCAAAACTTTTTTATAATGTCTAATTATCTAACCGAAAAAATCAAAATAGTTTGAACCTGGAAAAAGTTTTTTTTGAAAATACCACTGTACATTAAGTGATTGAATGTACAAAGATTCAATTTAGCGCTGCACAGTGAAAGAATTTCGTAACTACGAAACAAGTAAGAATGTATAGTAGGGCATATAGGGCCGATCATATGAGACCCTACACCAGTGATTATGTTAAATATGTGGAATATTTTTTTAATAATAAAGCATTAATTTTGATTTTTACCCAATTTGTTGACAAAAAAAGAGATTTTCTAAAAGAGGGGTTATATGTGCCTATCCTTATACATTTTGGTAGAATGCTTGACGTCTAAATTAAAGTTATTTATGTATAATTTCATCATGATATGAGCGTTTATAAGTGAATTTGACCTTCAAGTGATTTTCTGAAGGGAACTTGGTATGGGGGCAGTTGGCAGTATCATTTGGATTTATTGGAGAGATTTTGGAGAGATACAATAACACTTAACATATGTATTTATGAGCTCAGAAGACCTATTCGGGGGTACGGTTGATTGGGATAGACGAAATAATCTACCGATTTTAACATTTTCAATAGGCTTCGTTCGTTCTTGAATAGTATGTTCCAAATTTCATCAAATTATCTTGAAAATTACGACCTGTAGCGTTCGCAAAAGGTTTATATGGACACACAGACGAACGGTGGATGTGGGACCAATATTTTTGAGTGTTACAAACATCAGCACAAACGCATAATAACCTCCGCACTATAGTGGTGTAGGGTATATAAAGAATCTGTAATTTCTAAAAGGTTTCGATTGGACGACCCTTATGTAGAGCATGCGGAGAGAATAGAGAAACGCTGTAATTGGCATGGCTTTCCTTCAGATATTACATGAACACTGATTTTATTTCTGAACATTAGACTAAAATTCTTTATATAGATATATATAGGATGGTTTATTCGCCAACTTGTAACATTAAAAGGAACTAATCTACTCTAATCGATTTGATCTGATAGTTTAGAGTTCATTCCAGAAATGTACGTCGGGCCTACTAGCGGTCTAGGTGTATTTTTGTGTATTCGACATATTATACATGCTCTTTTTAACCAAACTAACTAGCCTAGTCATGATTTTAACATTCATAATGATAGGTTGGAGTCCAGTATTAAATCATTAATATACACTGGTTTCCCGGTTTAACGAATACTCGGTTTAGCGAATTCGCGATTTTACGAACGGGCAAATTGTGTCCATTGAGTACCTTATATTACGAATGAATGAGTAAATTTTGTACTCGATATAACGAATTTCAAAAAAAATTTCTATAAAAATTAATACGGAGAGATCACTAACCTTCATTATTAACCAAAAGTAATAACATATTAATGCCCGAATTCAGAAAGAAGAAAAGAAAACAATTTATATAAGTTCAATACCCAATTCAATGGGTACAAAATATAAAATACAAAAATCCTGGAATAGAAATTTAAAAAATTTAAAAAATTATTTTCGGAAATATAAATAAGATTTGTTAAGTAGACATAAATTTTAATATAAAATTCTTTATTTAATATATTGTGATTATCTTACTAATAAAGTGAGAAATGGAATTGTTTGTAATGAAAATTACCGTAAAATACGTAGAATTCACATCGATTAAAATGGGGATCAAATCCCTAATTTGTATTTTTTTTATAAGAAAAGAATTAATTTTCGAAATGAAACAACTTTACCTTCATTAAACAAAAAATATACTTTTAACAAATTTTTCCATAAAATCTTTAATTTTGTTTTGACTCTAAATTTATTAAAAAGCAAGGAAATTGTCAAAAACTTTGTGTACATTCAAAAATATTTAAAAAATTGACTTCCTACCTTCCATTACCCTATTTTTTACCATTAAATCATAGAAAAGTTGTTATTCGGTTTAACGAATTTTTCGTTTTTACGAATGGGCCTGACATTATATCTTTCGTTAAACCGGGAAACCACTGTATTTCCCATTATTCGATAATAAAATCTGAAATTTTCTAGGAAAATTGTTCATTGTAATGAATAGTATTATATAGCTCCGCTCACTACATCAGTTTCTGGGAAAAAGCAACAAATAGTATTAAGAATTCTGAATTATCTACAGAGAAGTTTCCGGAATTTAGTTCGATAGTTTTGAAATACAAAACGAATCATCCGTAATACAATTAGAATAGTATTAAATAGTCGTTGCACTATATAAAGGACAATATATCGTTTAACTGTTAAACTGCTAAAGCTTTATCATGACACTTTAAATCGGTTTTAGGAAAAATAATAATATTTTGTAAAATAAGGAAATATTATTGGTCCTGATAAACTTCTCATTCATTTGAATCTGTTTATGCGGTTTCGGCACTGACGAAAAAACTCTTACTTGTTACTCTCATTTTTGAACAGTGTATCATCTTTAAATTAAAAGTGTCAATGAATTAATACTCACCAGATTAAAAATTTGTAATTAACTTTGTTAATAAAACGTATCTGTAATCTCAACAGCCATTACTTATTAAAATGTATAATAAATATATAAAGTAATAAAATTATATTAAAAAACCGCATCACATTTAATTATACCTAAAACAGCCTACATTTAAATCATTAAAAAAATACCCAAATAATATTATTTGACAGTTTCAAACTAAACCAAATGACAGCTAACACAGTTTTGGAAAACCCTATACAAAATAATCAATTTGCTAGATATTTTAATTAGATTGTAGTGTACTTTGAATTAATTTCATAATTTATGTGGGATTCATGTTTTATTCTTTATTACTTGTTAATGGCCTAAATTAAACATAAAAAATCTAAAGAAAACGATTAATATAAAATTAATTTTTAAAATGAATTTTAAATAATACAAAATGACCTTGAATTGTTTTGTAAATAATATTGACAACAAAACAAAACAAATGTGGGAAAGTTTTCAAAAGATTTATGAATTTTTAAGTAGAAATTATTAATTTATATCAGGTAGAGTTTTAGACTATAAAAAAGTTAACGTCATTTTATGGGATTTTAAAATTCAAAGAAAGTATTTTTTCATTTAAATAGGAAATAACTTAATAATTATAATAATTTTTGATAAAATCTATTTTTTAATAACCCTTGCGCAATGTCATATTCACACTTCCCTGGTGACCCTATTACAATGTTTACTAGTTGTCAAATATTACTAGTTGTAGAATATCGAAATTGCTCTGGCCCACTCTGACAATAGATAGGAGTAGGACTCTCTTGTCTCTTAGTAATGACTCGATTAGGCTTCTAACTCGTATAATTACTGGGCACTGTATGATTGGACATATGTCGGAGCTGTAGAAGCTGTTTGGACGAAGAAGAAGTGGAATCGTTACAACACCTTCTATGTGACTGCCCAACCTTACAAGAGCACAGACTACTCTATCTTGGTAGAGCTCTTTTCCATGATCTGGATTGTCTTAGAGATGCGTCACGGTTTTATTAGAAATAACGGCTGGTTTTTACGGAGACTGAAGTGAAGTAGTCAACATAAGGCAATGGCAAGCAACCCACGTAACATAACATAACCTAACTCCCCAGATCTAAGGGTACTGATACCAACTAGTTCTAATTCTTTACCTGAATCAAAGCTAACACTTCAATCTGAAGATTTCTTCGGTAAAGATAACTTGACATATTTTAGAGATTATGTGGCAGGTCTCTGAAGTAAACTTGTTCCGATTTTGTATGTATATAAAATGGTAACATTTGCATCTTTTCAAATCCCCATTCGTATAATTAATAACAAACGAGTTAATATTAATCCCTATTAACTTAATACCGCATTAAAATATTGCAATAATTAATAATAATTGCTTTAAAACAAAATTCGAAATTAAAGTAAAGTTTAATATATTGTACATACAAATATTTAAAAAAATTTATGTCTCAACAGATAAAACAAAACGTAATAAGCAGAATTAAGAATGAGTCGGGCACCATTAGAATTTATTACTCATTTTTAAATTTGAGATAAATATGTTTTATTATTTAGAAACACAAAAAAGTGGTGTTTTCTGTATATGTGTATCGGGTATAAAACCGCAATGTATCAATTTCTAAGAATTGTTCTGTATTTTATATTGAAATGAAATTGTTAATCAATACATACATACGTATATACATATGCATATAAGTAGAAGTACTTACATATGAATATTTAGTAAAGCAAATAATCTTATATTGTGAAATTCTAAACATAAGTACGTAAAATTTACAGAACATTTGTATTTATTCGAAAACAGTTGGTTCGTATAAATATTATTACATAACATTTTTTTGTACCCGGCATTGTCCGGATTTTTGAGTGATACTATAAAGCGACAACACAACAGATACAAGATACCTTCTAGGAGTCTATTTAAAAAACACTTCGATCTGCAACGACAACATGAGAGAGGGAGAGAGAGAATTCCATACGGCACTTGTAATAATGTAACGGTGGGTAGAATATTCATATGGAGTAACTCCAACGAGAGGAGGACAAGAATGAATAAATCCATACTTAGTACATTTAGTACGAAATAACTATCAAGAAAAGATTACACCACAGTGTGCCCTTTACTATGTGTGACCTCCTAATGATCGTCTGCTATGCGATGACGATGTCGTAATGAGGACAAAGGATACAAGCTGTTCGCTTATAAGTGGGGCCATGAACACACAGTCAGATAGGAACAAACGCTGATATCAGATAGACTGTTATGGTCAAGCGGAACATTAGAGCAAATACTTGTTGGAATCTGGATATCTCTAAACTCATAAAGCGGTCCTGGGATTCTATTTAAAGTCCCAGAAACGTACTACCATATACCTAATGACAACACTAGCTTCCAGCCAGAAGTCCGAGCAATAATGGAGTGCGTATTTTGGATTAGAATAAATTTAGCGCCATATTTAACGAAAGCTAGAAGGCAATTCGGGCCTTCTGGCTGACCGTTATAAGAACGCTTTAAGAGAATACCATGCCCCTCGGGAGTAATCGGCAACGAAAAAACTAATGTGCTTTAAAGAGAAGGGAGCTCGAAGTAGTTAATCTGACGAACACAAAACCATTCGATGCAAGGAGGTTAGAATTAAAAAAATATGGGTTAGAGAAACCCATAAGGCCTCTAAGAATAATGAAACGTTGGGTGTACCGTATACCCCAGCGAGAGCAGTACGAGAATAATGCTCAAAATGAGTAAGTCTGAGGTTAGTATGATGGTACGTACTTTGTGTGGACACACAGAAAAAAGGGTACTCCCAAATAACTTAGGCGTGATATTTTTCCGGATATAACATCGCTTATGAAGACTGATTGGAAAATTCTTAAGAATTATGCCCAAGAATCTGAGTTTCTGAACGTTGGAAGATAATACCTTCATTTTTGTTTTTTTTTTCTAACAAAAATGTTCCATGAAAAGAAGCTCACAACAGGTCCGATATTGGCCTAGGAGCATTTTTCTGGATTTGATGTATAACCTAAACTAACTAACCTAAAGTTAAAACCAAATTGAAAACGTCAATTTGATCAGTAAAAACCCGGTAATCCGTAAATTAAAAATATCCCTCTTTAGGCTTCTGAAATTTCATTGAAATCGGACTAACCCTTTAGAAATTACTATTTTTTTATTCTCCCATGGTGAACTGCATTTATTTATACTGTAGATCAAATCCATTTTGATCTGTGGCATGCCATAAGATTCAATATCATAATGCCCATGGTCGTTTGGTTAGGTTATGTGGGTTGCTCGCTAGTTAGCGAGTTCACTCGGAGGTCTTGTGGCCCATTGTGAAACCCTTAGAAATGCCATTCCCGTATGTTGAGAGAATGGTTTCCCTCCCTAGTTGACTGCTTGGTATTTGTTTTCTCTGTGAAAAACAGTCGGTATTTCTAATATAACCGATCATGTTTACTAGTGACGAATCTCTGACACAGTCCAAATCATGGAAAAGAGCTCTACCAAGATAGAGTAGTCTGTGCTCTTGTAATGCTGGGCAGTCACATATAAGGTGTTGTACCGATTCCACTTCTATAGTAGCTATAACGTGGGTAACACATACGTTCCGACATATGTCCAATCATATAATGCCCAGTAATTATACCAGTTAGAAGCCTAATCGAGTTTTAACTAAGAGACAAGAGAGTCCTAGTCCTATCCGTTGTCAGAGTGGGCCAGAGCAGTCTCGATACTCTACAAATGGTGTTATTTGATTACCTGAGTTACGTCTCACTTAAAATTCCCTTCATTTATCAATTTTGATAGGGTCCACTAGGGGAATGTGAAAATACCTTTATGCTAGGGTTAAGTCTAGTTAGATATTTTATTTCCCTGATGCCCTCATGTCCATGAATCCATATCAACTCAACGTGATGTTGTGTCAGTTGTGCCAATGATTGACTACAATTGAGAAGACATTTCGACTTAATAACATTGGAGTTAAGAGCCTTGATTGCTGCAAGGCTATTCAAGTATATACATATGTATAGTAGAATTTAGTTCCCGGATTCTTCTTGCGGCTGTATCGATGACATATATTTCTGCCTGTAGGACCGTGTAGGTGTCAGGTAGACGAAGAGGCTATAGAATATTTTAGTTGCCCCTTTCTGTCTTTGGGCCATCAGTATAGATTGAGATCACATCATCACTTAGGACAATGTTTGCGGCCCAATCATCTCTTGTTGGTATTCTGGACTTGAATGACCTATTAAAATGGTTGTTACTACCCACCAAAAATTATCACAATGTCCATGAGCATAGTGACATAAAGTCCATGAGTGTCTTAATTTTGAATGAGGAAAAAGCTTAAATTTGAGAAGCAGTTTTTGAAATAAACCTACACCAATGTTAGAAATACCCTAATGTTTACAATACACTCATACAAATGTATATATTATAACGATATTAAAAAAAGGAATATCCCCCACTTTTAAAACTTTTACATTCACCCATTCATATTATTTATACTTTAATTCATTTTAAACAATATCATGAGTCAGACTTTATGTTTGATAGTACCACTGTTGCCAATTTAGCTATTTTCTCGTCAAATCTAGCGATTTTTAATCCCATTTTGCGGGGAAAAATATGATTTAGCTATTAGCGGGAAATCTAGCGATTTTTCTTTAGATTTCAAGGCATTTTTTATTCATTTATATTTTGATAATATCGCTTAAAAGTTGCTACGAATGACGATATTTACATATATGTATGTATATAAAAATATTCATTCAATGTAAATTATTTGAGAACATTATTTTGAATGTTCTGAAGAACATAATTAGGTGCAAATATTTGTGCGTACAGGTAAAGTTATATACGAAAAACTTTAAAAGGGGTATATTTTGTTGTACTCAATTAAAAAACGAATATTTAATTATTCTAGTCTTTTAGTAAGTGAGTGAGTGATAATAAAATTTACCATAACTCTAAAAAATAGTGAACATTGGAAATAAGTGACGAAAGGATCGATCCATGAAGTCCTAAAAATTTACATCATTTCTAAGGCGTATAGGGCCGCATATCGATATTGCAGATAAACTTCCCACAAAAGGAGTGTATAATAATAATCTTGGGTGCCCCGGTAGGCTAGTTGGTAGTGTGCTAGCCTGTCAGTCTGGGGGTTGTGGGTTCGATTCCCAGCAGAGATCCTGTTCTGCTACACTACAACGGTCGTATGGTTATCGTCACCCTGCTCGGTAAATTAGGTTAGAATATAATTTGTAATTGTATTGTAATGGAAAAATATATAATACTCTTATACCGAAAATAAAGGATCGATCCATAAAGGCCAGCATTTCGAAATTCAATTTATCTTTACAACATTTCTTAAGCAATCGCATATCGAAATTAACCTCAACTTGACATTTTTCCTAACCCAAAGTGAAAATATTTAACATAAAAAAAAGATTCTCTTATGTGTTTGTTATAAGATGTGTTTGTATCACTATCCCATTCCTACGTACGTATATAGATTTTAGCGATAAATCGCTGACTTTTTAGAATAATATAAAAAATCTGAAAAATTTAGCTAGTTTTTTTTAGCTATTTTTTATCAGAATCATATAATAAATATTATTTTGACGATTTATCGCTAAATTTTTCAAAATGTCTTGAATTTAGCTATTTTCTAGCTATTTTTCAGTCGACTTTAGCGATATTTTTGGGAAAAAAGTTGGCAACAGTGGATAGTACTGAGCCAGCCAGTCAGACCGCTTACAAAGCTATGTATTATGAGTAGAGCTGATCAAACAACTATACGTCATAACTTTATCTGGAGATTCCACAATTTACCACAAACATCTAAACAAAACAACGATAGAATTTTATTTTTATTTTAACAAACTATTGTGGTTTACTCACAGAGAGAGAGAGAAAGAGAGTAAAAGTAAAAAAAGAGAGAGTTAACCGTAGGGAGTTTAACCGTTAAGCTAAAATTTTATTTCAAATATTAACTTGAGTTAACTGACGTTATTAGGAGTGCAAGTAAAATACAACTTTTAGTTTTATTGTGAACATTGAAAAGGTTGGTTGTGTTTTGTTAATAAAGTAAACATTAATTAATAAATTAAAAAAAGTAATAATAATAAAACAACGTAAAGTTTATAAACGAAGTCTGTTAACAAAATATATATAAGAGTATATAAAAAATTTAAAGTGTTTACAAAAAAATATTTATTAAAAGTCATTTGGAAAGTGTATAAAAAAGGCAACAAAAACTAATATTAAGTAGTGCGTAAAAAAGTCAACATATTGTTGTTGTTGTTGGTAGACCAACATTTATATACAACATTTATTTAAATTATGGTCAATATACAAAATTTATGTAATATAAATACAAATACAATACCAAATATGTAGATGAGTTGTTACCAGTGTTTTTGTTTAAATATTTTTATTAACATTTTATTTGTAAATATAAGAAAACTTGGCAGACTATTTACAAAAAAAAAAAAAAATAAACTTTTGGGAAAATTATTTCTGTATGTTGGCCTTTTAAAATTTAGTTATTAACATGGTTAAAACCAATTATTTAGCTCGTTAACACCTTTAAGGTGTAAGCCAGTCAAACAACAACAACAAAACTGTTAATTGAACTTCTTTTAAGTATTAATTTGTTTATTTTCTAGTTTAAAAAATAGACAACAATAACATAAAATACTAAATTGTTGTTACAACTAATTTAAGCAATTAGCGGTGCTTTCTTTTACTCTTCTCCATCTCTGCCTTCTCATTTCACTATTTAGCAACTAAACAGTTAAGTTAGTAAGTGAATGAATGAGTGAATGTTTGTGTATTTCACCGGCCATTATTGATTGAATGATTAAACGAGTGAATGACTGAATTAATGAATGAATGAATGAATGAATGCAAGCATATACAAAGATTATAATAAAAATAAATAAAACTATGTAATAATTATGCATAAATGTATGTGTACGGATGTGTGTAACAAAAAAGTAAAAAAAATCTGCATGCAAATGTATGCATGTGCGTATGCTAGTGTTTGTGTGACAATGTTTGTTTAAATCAAAAGACTTAAGTAACAAACTTGATGAATATTATTTTCTATACAACAATTCAATGGACGACCAAGTTTTTTTGTTACAAACAATTTACATACTACTTTTTATTACTTTTTTTCGTATTTGTACATATTTAGTTGTTATTGTTTTTTTCTTCAACCACACACTGCTTATATACCTACAACAACAGTACATTTTGATTTGATTGTTAATTTTAAAATACATATGTTTGTATGTAAGTTTCAATGTGTGTTTCCCATTTAAGTGTTTAGTGTTTTTTTTACTTTTTTTTCTATGATGCAATCAATTTTATTGGCATTTGTCTATTAGAGACCGAAAGAAAGTCAGTGCGAACAAAAACAAAACAAAACAAAAATGTGAATGTAGGTACGTTTGACTGAATTTTAATAAAGAGTATTAAACCCTAACATGTAGATGGCTATTAGGGTGCAATTTTTTCGTACTTTTAAACAAATTATGCTTTCTAAATATTTGGAGGTTTCGGAGAAGAGCTTTGTTTCCACAAACTATGTCGCTTCTGAAATTTTAAACAATTATAATTAATAAATAATTTGTTATTAAATAATAATCTTTAATTGTTTATATACCGACAAAGCCATCCTATGGTATCTTTTAGTACATGAGCTTTAGGTCTTTAAGCGATTAATTTGCTTTTTAAGGTTTGGATGTCTATTAGATCCCCCAATCCTAATGATTATTGCTATAGTTGTTGTGAATAAACTTCTTTGAAATTGCAATTTAAATTTGTTAAGAATAAGCTGAATTTTTAGATTCTCCCTAAAATATGATATGATATATCCGAAATAGTGATGATCATATAACATTCTGTGTTGTCAATGTTTGGACCTATCCAAACATTAAATCGTATATTTTTCCGAAGAAAAGGTGTTAACACCTGTAATGCTGGCTTTATTTCTCGGTGGTACTTTTACAATCACAGAGTTAGCTTGTCAGATGACTCACCACCTCCCCTTTTTGTTTATATCTGTTAATATCCGACGAATCCGGCCCTTAGTGCTTCTTACACGCCGATGGAAACTTTTGTACGTGGTTCTGATGGTCCATGTACAAGCACTTAGTTATAGAGCTATATAATATCTGACAATTGCTGCTACGTTGTGTAACTTCCGAAATGCAAAAAGTCACTTCCGTTTATAGCCACGCTATTGAGATGACCTCTGTTGATTCGACAACAGCACCTAGAGGACATAATCGGTAGAAACGAATCTATCAAATAAGCCGAAGTCTTGTTCTTACTAACAGAAAACACATTGAACAGAGTAAAACCTGAACATACCCTTTACAGGAAAGAGAAATGCAATGGTACCACTTGTATAAGATACTTTACATCATTCACGATTCCACCCGACACACTTCTCATTCATCGGACACATTCTTTGCGAAAAGCGTCACTATATGTATAAGAATGCTGGGGCCCTCATACCATTACATCCATTCCATGTCATATACAATTGACACCAATTCATTTCCGACGCTTAGTCCGAACCGACCGAACTTATCACGAATTATGTATAAGTATGTAGACTTTGGCGAGCATCAGCCTTTTAACCAACATTCTCTTCCTGCGATTTTGGGTTTAAAACACATCCACCACGAATATCCCATAGGGACTTTTCCATTAACCGGGACAAGACAAAGTACGAATCTCTACCCTGTGACCTACTGATTATAGGTAGCCCACAGGGTAGAGATTATAGGGCTCCCTGATTCGACACCCGGTAAAATCATTCCAAAGAAAGGCCGAGGATATATTTGACACCACCACTTTATAGTCCCGGCATATTAGAAATATTGGGAGCACTTTTTTCCCCCGGATTGCAAGATGGGGAAGATCATCAAGGTAATATGCACCGGGGAGATAAGGACATTTAATGGATGGAAAAGCGTTATAAGGGTAAATAGGGTTCAATATTAAGCAATTTGAAATGGATGATCAAACTGGATCATGAAGAAGCTAACTAACTATGTACAGTGGTATAGAAAAGAAAAAAGAAGAAAATAAATCGGTAACTTCTAAACTTTTAGTTCGATTTTAAAGTGTTGTCTAGCTTAAGTATTGAATTTGGTCTCATCGGAGGTGAGGCCGGGAGTCCTTAAAGTAAGTCACCCCGGTTGATGTACCCGATCCTTAAATCGATCCTATTTCTTCGTAACAAAAATCAGGTCGTCGAGTACTACAAAAATCCTCGTCGAAAGCCTAATCTGATTGACACTAATATTCAAAGTAAAAACCATCTGAGCAATATAATTATTTTTTGAACTCCCCTAATGTACATACATTTGTGAATATTTTCATTCAGAATTTCAACAATTTCTATGATCTTTCCTGTGTTTTTTGTTTAAATTTTAGATGAAATAAAAAAACTTCACGTTCTAAATCGTTAATTACTCCATTGGATGTAAATAAATTTAATTTTTTTATAGTTTATGTTAATTTATGCTTGTCTATGTTAGTATTGGAATGTTTTTAACAGATTTACTACTTTAAATAATTTAGAATCCGGTTTTTTTAAATCTTTTCTTCAACATCTTTCAAGTTATGGAAGAGAATATTCTTGGGTTTTTACTATTCTATTCTAGTTTTAACCGCTTAAATTCTTACAATGTTAATTTAAATAAATATGTAGTTGGTTATTATAGGAAACCTTTAATATATTTATATATATGTTTATTGATTTTAGATATTTTGCTACTTAGAACAAATGTCTTAAAGTAGGTAGGCATGTGTAGGTTTTAAGTATTTTCTAAAAATTACACAGACCAACAACATTTGAAAAAAGACGAGACCAAGCCACTTAGATTTACTTTTCTAGAGGACTAAGTAGCGCTGAATCTAAATCTGGTTCTCCACCACATTATGTTTTCCAGATATCGTTTCATAAAGATTTAAAACCTCGATATTGGCCATGTTTGAGACGTTATAACAGCGCAAAGATATCTTTACATATTTATAAAATTATGTTATGTCATCTAAAAGTCTAATCTGTGTGTAAAACAAATGTTAACCTCTGTTATATCTTCTTCCTGCCTGCCTTTACTTTCACCATACGATATCTTAGAATAAACAAAAACGGGGGCTTTCCGATTTTAAGGTTAGATCTGATGTCTGGGTTAAAAATTTGTTGGCCTGTGTTATTATTACATTATAATTTGCCACACCTTATGAAAAAAAACTATACATATTTAAAGCGAAAAACATTATTCAATTAAAATTAATTATGCATTTTTAATTAATTAGTCATGCATTTAATTCAATTAATTAGTAATGTTTTCTTTGAACTTTCAATGGAAGAAGAGAAAATTTTAGCTTCCGGCTCTAACTAAACAGATTTGTTAAGATTTACAAAACCGCCCGCAAGTAGGAGATTATTAAGCGAAAGAACTTTAGATTAATTTTTAAAACTGGAGAAGTTGTGACCTTTGAACTTTTCTTACTTTTTATACTTTTTATAAAGAAAATTTTGAATGAGTATAATTTTCAGTATGGAAATTTAATACCAAGTGTCTCGTTTTTTCTTCTATAATATAGAAACATATGTTTGGACCATTCTAAAAATAAGTTCAAAGACCTTTAGTGTTCTACATTTATCTATCTATTTGTTTATAATGTAAACAAATCTGATAAGATTCTGTAAATTATTCTAGTTTGAAAACTTGTTTATGTTTAGATTTTGTTGTTGTAATAAATCGATAAAATTAAAATTTAATTATAGGTTTAACACTGTTTATGTGTATATTTAAATGTGTAATTATAATGGGCTTGTGTCTAAATGTTAATGTATTCAAATTGTTAATTTGAATAATAGAGTGAGTGAGAAAAAACTATTGAAAAACATGCAGCAAAGCTAGATAGTGAAAATGTCAAATAAACTAAAACTTCAACATTTTAATAACAATGGCATAACTCGCACAGTAGAAATAATCGGAAATATTCTTAATTTCACTTTCATTATAATCTTATATTTAGCATTCCAATTTAACTTATTTTAAACAATATTTATTTCGTATTTTATCAAGTACATTTGCACTTGTGTGTCACTCACCGTAAACTTGAATTAAAATCTTGTTAAAACTTTAAAAAGTTTGTTTTAAATTATAATTAAAAAAAACTACTGAAATGCCAACGAGAAATTAATTTGTGTCATAAGAAATCAAATTAAATATAAATTAAACACATTGTAAAATTAAAAAAAAAATAAATAAACAATTTTATGTTTAAAACAAAGTGATTAAAATGAATGCGAATAATAAATATATACGAAACTAATTTAATTTGTTAAAATACAACAAAGTTTCACATTCATCAGTTAATTTTAACAACTAACATTCATTAGAGCAGCACTACTGCTTACCTCACTACTCACATTATCATTATCTTAAACATCATCAGTTTTAGCGACGTTATTATCACGACAGGGTGTAACAAATATTGCACAATTAATTTCAAATATTTATTAATACATTTTGATAATAGTTTAGACTATAGTGTAGTCTATAGTTAAGACTACCGTAGTCCATAGTTTAAATCGCTATAGTTTAGTTTAGTTTATAGACTAGACTATAGACTAGAATATGGACTAGACTATGGACTAGACTATAGACTAGACTATAGACTAGACTATAGACTAGACTATAGACTAGGACTATAGACTAGCTATAGACTAAGACTATAGACCTAGACTTATAGGACTAGGACTATAGGACTGGACTATAGACTAGACTATAGACTAGACTATAGACTACTAGACTATAAGACTAAGACTATAGACTAGACTATAAGACTAGACTAGCTAGGACTAAGGACTATAGACTAGACTATAGGACTAGACTATAGACTAGAACTATAGACTAGACTAGTAGGACTAGAATATAGGATCTAGACTAGAGGCTAGACTATAGACTAGACTAGACTAGGACTATAGACTAGACTATAGACTAGACTATAGACTAGACTATAGACTAGACTATAGACTAGACTATAGACTAGACTATAGACTAGACTATAGACTAGACTATAGACTAGACTATAGACTAGACTATAGACTAGACTATAGACTAGACTATAGACTAGACTATAGACTAGACTATAGACTAGACTATAGACTAGACTATAGACTAGACTATAGACTAGACTATAGACTAGACTATAGACTAGACTATAGACTAGACTATAGACTAGACTATAGACTAGACTATAGACTAGACTATAGACTAGACTATAGACTAGACTATAGACTAGACTATAGACTAGACTATAGACTAGACTATAGACTAGACTATAGACTAGACTATAGACTAGACTATAGACTAGACTATAGACTAGACTATAGACTAGACTATAGACTAGACTATAGACTAGACTATAGACTAGACTATAGACTAGACTATAGACTAGACTATAGACTAGACTACTAGACTATAGACTAGACTATAGACTAGACTATAGACTAGACTATAGACTAGACTATAGACTAGACTATAGACTAGACTATAGACTAGACTATAGACTAGACTGTAGACTAGACTATAGACTAGACTATAGACTAGACTATAGACTATAGACTAGACTAGACTATAGACTAGACTATAGACTAGACTATAGACTAGACTATAGACTAGACTATAGACTAGACTATAGACTAGACTATAGACTAGACTATAGACTAGACTATAGACTAGACTATAGATTAGACTATAGACTAGACTATAGACTAGACTATAGACTAGACTATAGACTAGACTATAGACTAGACTAGACTATAGACTAGACTATAGACTAGACTATAGACTAGACTATAGACTAGACTATAGACTAGACTATAGACTAGACTATAGACTAGACTATAGACTAGACTATAGACTAGACTATAGACTAGACTATAGACTAGACTATAGACTAGACTATAGACTAGACTATAGACTAGACTATAGACTAGACTATAGACTAGACTATAGTCTAGTCTATAGTCTAGTCTATAGTCTAGTCTATAGTCTAGTCTATAGTCTAGTCTATAGTCTAGTCTATAGTCTAGTCTATAGTCTAGTCTATAGTCTAGACTATAGACTAGACTATAGACTAGACTAGACTATAGACTAGACTATAGACTAGACTATAGACTAGACTAGACTATAGACTAGACTATAGACTAGACTAGACTAGACTATAGACTAGACTATAGACTAGACTATAGACTAGACTATAGACTAGACTATAGACTAGACTATAGACTAGACTATAGACTAGACTATAGACTAGACTATAGACTCGACTATAGACTAGACTATAGACTAGACTAGACTATAGACTAGACTATAGACTAGACTATAGACTAGACTATAGACTAGACTATAGACTAGACTATAGACTAGACTATAGACTAGACTATGGACTAGACTATAGACTAGACTATAGACTAGACTATAGACTAGACTATAGACTAGACTATAGACTAGACTATAGACTAGACTATAGACTAGACTATAGACTAGACTATAGACTAGACTATAGACTAGACTATAGACTAGACTATAGACTAGACTATAGACTAGACTATAGACTAGACTATAGACTAGACTATAGACTAGACTATAGACTAGACTATAGACTAGACTATAGACTAGACTATAGACTAGACTATAGACTAGACTATAGACTAGACTATAGACTAGACTATAGACTAGACTATAGACTAGACTATAGACTAGACTATAGACTAGACTATAGACTAGACTATAGACTAGACTATAGACTAGACTATAGACTAGACTATAGACTAGACTATAGACTAGACTATAGACTAGACTATAGACTAGACTATAGACTAGACTATAGACTAGACTATAGACTAGACTATAGACTAGACTATAGACTAGACTATAGACTAGACTATAGACTAGACTATAGACTAGACTATAGACTAGACTATAGACTAGACTATAGACTAGACTATAGACTAGACGATCGACTAGACTATAGACGAGACTATAGACTAAGACTATAGACTAGACTATAGACTAGACTATAGACTAGACTATAGGACGAGACTATAGACTAAGACTAAGATGACTAGACTATGAACTAGACTATAGACTAGACTATAGACTAGACTATAGACTAGACTATAGACTAGACTATAAGACTAGACTATAGACTAGACATTAGACTAGACTATAGACTAGACTATAGACTAGAACTATAGACTAGACTATAGACTAGACTATAGACTAGACCTATAGACTAGACTATAGACTAGACGAGAGACTAGAACTAGAGACTAGACTATAGAACTAGACTATAGACTAGACTATAGACTAGACCTATAGACTAGACCGATAGACTAGACTATAGACTAGACTATAGACTAGACTATAGACTAGACTATAGACTGAACTATAGACTAGACTAGAGACTAGACCTATAGACTAGACTAGAGACCTAGACTATAGACTAGACTATAGACTAGACTAGACCAGACTATGACTAGACTAGACCGAGACTAGACTAGACGAGACTAGACTAGGACTAGACTAAGACTAGACGAGATCTAGACTAGAACTAGACTATAGACTAGACTAGACTACTAGACCTAGGACTAGACTAGACTAGACTAGACTAGACTATAGACTAGACTAGACTATAGACTAGACTAGACTATAGACTAGACTAGACTATAGACTAGACTAGACTATAGACTAGACTAGACTATAGACTAGACTAGACTATAGACTAGACTATAGACTAGACTATAGACTAGACTATAGACTAGACTATAGACTATAGACTAGACTATAGACTAGACTATAGACTAGACTATAGACTAGACTATAGACTAGACTATAGACTAGACTATAGACTAGACTATAGACTAGACTATAGTCTAGACTATAGACTAGACTATAGACTAGACTATAGACTAGACTATAGACTAGACTAGACTATAGACTAGACTAGACTATAGACTAGACTAGACTATAGACTAGACTAGACTAGACTATAGACTAGACTATAGACTAGACTAGACTATAGACTAGACTATAGACTAGACTATAGACTAGACTATAGACTAGACTATAGACTAGACTATAGACTAGACTATAGACTAGACTATAGACTAGACTATAGACTAGACTATAGACTAGGACTATAGACTAGACTATAGACTAGACTATAGACTAGACTATAGACTAGACTATAGACTAGACTATAGACTAGACTATAGACTAGACTATAGACTAGACTATAGACTAGACTAAGACTAGACTATAGACTAGACTATAGACTAGACTATAGAACTAGACTATAGACTAGACTATAGACTAGACTATAGACTAGACTATAGACTAGACTATAGACTAGACTATAGACTAAGACTAGACTAGACTATAGACTATAGACTAGACTATAGACTAGACTATAGACTAGACTATAGACTAGACTATAGACTAGACTATAGACTAGACTATAGACTAGACTATAGACTAGACTATAGACTAGACTATATAGACTAGACTATAGACTAGACTATAGACTAGACTATAGACTAGACTATAGACTAGACTATAGACTAGACTATAGACTAGACTATAGACTAGACTATAGACTAGACTATAGACTAGACTATAGACTAGACTATAGACTAGACTATAGACTAGACTATAGACTAGACTATAGACTAGACTATAGACTAGACTATAGACTAGACTATAGACTAGACTATAGACTAGACTATAGACTAGACTATAGACTAGACTATAGACTAGACTATAGACTAGACTATAGACTAGACTATAGACTAGACTATAGACTACTAGACTATAGACTAGACTATAGACTAGACTATAGACTAGACTAGACTATAGACTAGACTAGACTATAGACTAGACTCTAGACTAGACTAGACTAGACTATAGACTAGACTAGACCATAGACTAGACTAGACTATAGACTAGACTAGACTATAGATTAGACTATAGACTAGACTATAGACTAGACTATAGACTAGACTATAGACTAGAATATAGACTAGACTATAGACTAGAATATAGACTAGACTATAGACTAGAATATAGACTAGACTATAGACTAGACTATAGACTAGACTATAGACTAGACTATAGACTAGACTATAGACTAGACTATAGACTAGACTATAGACTAGACTAGACTATAGACTAGACTATAGACTAGACTATAGACTAGACTATAGACTAGACTATAGACTAGACTATAGACTAGACTATAGACTAGACTATAGACTAGACTATAGACTAGACTATAGACTAGACTATAGACTAGACTATAGACTAGACTATAGACTAGACTATAGACTAGACTATAGACTAGACTATAGACTAGACTATAGACTAGACTATAGACTAGACTATAGACTAGACTATAGACTAGACTATAGACTAGACATAGACTAGACTATAGACTAGACTATAGACTAGACTATAGACTAGACTATAGACTAGACTATAGACTAGACTAATAGGACTAGACTATAGACTAGACTATAGACTAGACTATAGACTAGACTATAGACTAGACTATAGACTAGACTATAGACTAGACTATAGACTAGACTATAGACTAGACTATAGACTAGACTATAGACTAGACTATAGACTAGACTATAGACTAGACTATAGACTAGACTATAGACTAGACTATAGACTAGACTATAGACTAGACTATAGACTAGACTATAGACTAGACTATAGACTAGACTATAGACTAGACTATAGACTAGACTATAGACTAGACTATAGACTAGACTAAAGACTAGACTATAGACTAGACTATAGACTAGACTATAGACTAGACTATAGACTAGACTATAGACTAGACTATAGACTAGACTAGACTATAGACTAGACTATAGACTAGACTAGACTATAGACTAGACTAGACTATAGACTAGACAATAGACTAGACTATAGACTAGACTATAGACTAGACTATAGACTAGACTATAGACTAGACTATAGACTAGACTATAGACTAGACTATAGACTAGACTATAGACTAGACTAGACTATAGACTAGACTAGACTATAGACTAGACTATAGACTAGATTATAGACTATACTGTAGACTAGACTATACTGACTACTAAGACTAGACTACAGACTAGACTACAGACTAGACTAGACTAGACTGTAGACTAGACTACAGACTAGACTATAGACTAGACTATAGACTAGACTACAGACTAGACTATAGACTAGACTATAGACTAGACTATAGACTAGACTATAGACTAGACTATACTAGACTATAGACTAGACTATAGACTAGACTATAGACTATAGACTAGACTAGACTAGACTATAGACTAGACTATAGACTAGACTAGACTAGACTATAGACTAGACTATAGACTAGACTATAGACTAGACTATAGACTAGACTATAGACTAGACTATAGACTAGACTATAGACTAGACTATAGACTAGACTATAGACTAGACTATAGACTAGACTATAGACTAGACTATAGACTAGACTATAGACTAGACTATAGACTAGACTATAGACTAGACTATAGACTAGACTATAGACTAGACTATAGACTAGACTATAGACTAGACTATAGACTAGACTATAGACTAGACTATAGACTAGACTATAGACTAGACTATAGACTAGACTATAGACTAGACTATAGACTAGACTATAGACTAGACTATAGACTAGACTATAGACTAGACTATAGACTAGACTAGACTATAGACTAGACTATAGACTAGACTATAGACTAGACTATAGACTAGACTATAGACTAGACTATAGACTAGACTATAGACTAGACTATAGACTAGACTATAGACTAGACTATAGACTAGACTATAGACTAGACTATAGACTAGACTATAGACTAGACTATAGACTAGACTATAGACTAGACTATAGACTAGACTATAGACTAGACTATAGACTAGACTATAGACTAGACTATAGACTAGACTATAGACTAGACTATAGACTAGACTATAGACTAGACTATAGACTAGACTATAGACTAGACTATAGACTAGACTATAGACTAGACTATAGACTAGACTATAGACTAGACTATAGACTAGACTATAGACTAGACTATAGACTAGACTATAGACTAGACTATAGACTAGACTAGACTAGACTATAGACTAGACTAGTCTAATCTATAGTTTAGACTATAGTCCAGTTCAGTCTACAGTTTATGCTACAGTCTAGTCTGTATTTTAGACTATAGACTAATCTATAGATTAAACTATAGTCTAGTGCGTAGTTCAGATAATGTACTATTTAGACTAATGTCTAAAAATAAAACTATTTGAATGTATAATGGAGGCCAAAAATATCTATTTGAAAAAATCTTCCAATATTTGAAATACCCGTTATATAGTACAACAGCAAAAGCAACAACAAATCGCTATAGATTTGGCAGCTGTGTATTGTAGTTATTTATTGCAACAATAACAACCAAAAAAGCCGGCTTTTTAACTTCTCCCTCTACACTTGTTTACAAAACGTTGTTGTATGGAGTTTGCAAATTTGGACAAAAAAAAAATTATATACAATTTTTTTATAATGGTCTTGGCAATGAGTGAGTGAATTGTGATGAAAAGGTTGCATTTAGTATTTTGGCAATTTTTTGTTTGTTTTTTTTTTCGGTTGAATTTTAAAATTTATGCTAAAAAATCAAGTTTTTGAAGTCGGTGTTCATAGTACACTTAAAGGAATTTTGGGGTAAAAACAAAATAAAATGTTGGGGCTTATGATAATCATTTTTATGATTATTAGTACTTTAAGTACTAAAAAATTTCTTTGGTACTATAGGAATTTTTAATATTATTTCTAACTAAACGTGTTTATCATTAAAAATTTAAAGAAAATAATTTATTTATTTAAAAAAACAACATTTTTTACACGAATATTAAGTCGTATTTAATAATTTAAATATTTGTTTAATTCGTAATCCGTGTTTTAGTAGGAATTAAGATAAATATAACCTAAATACGAGGGATATCAACAAAGTTTAAGGAAACTGGGTTCTTTTAATGTAAACATTAAAATTACGAAGTTTAGATCGAGATCGAAGGGCTTAAAATTACTATAAATCGAGGGTAAAAAGTTTGACTTCACATAACTTTAATTTTTAACGAATAAAGATGATTAATATCATTTGATGTCAATCATCTTCGAGACTGACATTGATTGACTTCATTATCTCGGATTTGAAAATCATGTTAGTTGCGTGATGCTAAACTTTAATCGTTAAGATTTGCTGAGTGTATAAACCGTTTTTGTTTCAAGCCATAAAAAGTTAGTTTTTTTCAATGTATACCTGATGTATATTTACCTTCATTATTTACCCGCTCGTAAATTTACAAATACATGTATGTATGTATATGTATCTCGTCAATATTATCATTAGAAGTTGTGGTTTTTCGTTATAATTTTTTTGGTTTTTTTCCAACGTTATTTCGGGTAATTGAAGTCTTGTTTTAATATGTATGTTCAAAATATGTTATTTACTTTTTAAAGGTCAAATAACTTAAGAATCACTTAAAGAGTTAATGATTTTAAAGTCTAACTACGTAATTTTTTTTTCTTGAATTGAAGTTTTTTTTGCGAGATAAATTTAAAAAAAAATGGTACGAACAAGTGTTCATGAATATAATTTTCTCGAATATTTCATCTGACATTGACAACTTGAATGAATAGTTGTTAACGTTTGATTTATTTTTTTCTGTAATTTTTAATTTATATTCAATTATTGAACAGTATTGTGGTTATGGTTAAAAGACTAGATATATTATTTAAAGGGTTCTATACCTTTTTGAATAATAAATCTAAGACATTTACATATTTGATCTTTTAAACATCTTATTAATCATCATTATCTATTAAAAATGACTCATAAAAACTTCTCAGAATCATTTAAAATCAAATATCCAATTCGGTTTTGTAAGCCTTCTTCTTTAAAAGTTAATACGCAATAATAATCAATACGAAACACTGTGTTAAATATTAAATTAAATTTTTTTGCTTTTAACTTCTGCTGTCTATCGATCGTTAACACTTTGGCAATATTTATCGAATTGTGTAAAATAACAACATACAAACATACAATCAACAATTTTTTTTTCAAACATGATCATGTAATGATTACATGCAATGTAGTGCGAAACTGAAGCTACAGTTGTAATTGATTAAAACGATTTCTATTAATTTCTATTTGTAGTCATGCGTAACCAAATAAACTTTTTATTTAATATAAACAAATTTCTTGGTTATCAATGAAAAGTGGTTATTCATAAATTGTATATGAATAGATATTAGGATGGCCTCATTTATATGGAGCTAAAATTTTCGATTTTAAATCAGGTATAAGTTAGGGACAGCGTTCTTCTTAACATGCATACATAAAGGGCAAATCTGTTGAGACGTCTCTTCATACTCTTGGGGCTTTTCTTGATACAGAAGTCGCATTTAATAACGTCGAATTCACTTCTAACTGTCAATCTCTATTTAATATAGGGCTTGACAGGGTTGTGGGGTTTGTTGAGAGTCTAATCTCAAATAGGATCCTTAAATAATCTTTAGGTGACATACTAATATCTAAAAGAACGATAAGAAATACTCTGACATACTTAAGGAATATGGCCATCAACAGTCTTCTGGTAAAATAAAACTCTCTTGGCTTCAAAACAGTTGTCTATGCCGATGATGTAACGGTATCAAGCGAACATCTTGAAACATTATCTCAAAGGTTAGAATAAGCTCTAAAGATCATAAGCTAATAGAGCGTTGAATGTGGTCTTAGTGTAAATCCAAGCAAAACGGGACACAAAATCACTCTTTTTCCTCTTCCACGGCTAAACGGCGAGGTATTGAAGCATTCGGATAGCGCTAATTACTTAGGCGTTATTTTAGAAAAGAAACTATCTTGGATTACAAATTTGCTTTCTAGAGCATCTAAACTTATCACAGCGCTAAATAAACCCGAGAAAGCTTCACACAGGCAGCACCTTGGAAAGGTTATGTGATATTCCGAGCTTCTTCTTACTATTGTCCTAAGAACAACTCCCTCAAAGTCGTTGTTTACTACGCTCAACTGGCTTTCTGTGGATCTTCTAGCCAAACAAATGGCTATGTCCACTGCAGCCAGATTGAGCATAATAGAAGATCATGGATCTTCTACCGGAACCGTTTCTAATGAGACAATTCCAATATCATTTCTTTGCGCAATCTAAAGAATCCCTCTTCCGTTAAACAATTGTTACCGTGTGTATAGAGACGGATCCAAGACGATGAAAAGGGTTGGTAATGACATCTTCATTGAGTAATTTGGGATTAAAATCTCTTTCAGACTCAATGATGACTGCAGTATCCTTTAAGCTGAAGTATTAGCGATAAAAAGGGCGTCAAAGATTATTATATTATATATACTCCACTGCCCGTGACCGATGGTTGTGCGAGCACACTTGCTCGATTGCTAGAGCGTTGTGGATCCACACAGGTCAAACTATCTCATTGGTCTTCATCGATTACAACTAGGTAAGGTGTCGATCATTACTGGTCACTAGAAATTGGGTAACCACGCCAGACACATTGATCTTCCGTTAAATGACTTCTCTAGGAGTTGTCAAAATGAAGATGAAGAAGAGACTGTCTCTCATCTTCTCTGTAACAGTCCTACCTTGGCAGCGGTTCGAATGCGGACACTTGGGTCGACCTACTTTGGCGATTTATCCGAGTTATCGAAAGTTCCATTAGAAGGTCTTATGAGCTGCAGCTACGTTAAGCGAACTGGAAATAAATAAGTTCTGTGGTATGTCGATCATTATTGGTTACTAGAACTTGGGTAACCACGCTAGACAAATTGGTCTTCCGTTCAATGACTTCTCTAGGATTTGTCAAAATGAAGATGAAGAAGAGACTGTCTCTCATCTTCTCTGTAACAGTCCTACCTTGGCAGCGGTTCGAATGCGGACACTTGGGTCGACCTACTTTCGCGTTTTATCCGAGTTATCGAAAGTTCCATTGGAACGTCTTATGATATTTCTTAATTCGACAGAATGGGTGTGAACTTCAAATTCCCACTAAGCAGGACGTAATCTTTATAAATCGTCTTTTCTCTGTTTTGTCTGTTCTTTCTGTCCTCTCTATTCTCTCAT
This sequence comes from Lucilia sericata, assembly GCF_015586225.1. NCBI lineage: Eukaryota > Metazoa > Arthropoda > Insecta > Diptera > Calliphoridae > Lucilia > Lucilia sericata. The sequence goes on along the minus strand of NW_023994724.1, from coordinate 139,048 downwards.
TTCATTATCCCTATTTTTCTTTTTCTTCTTACAAATATTTTTATGTTCAATTAAAGGCCATTTATTAAATCACGTCTCCAGATATAAAGGGGCCTGTCACAAAATTCCATTCTTATCGAAAGTGGAAACTCAAAACAGATCTGTCCTATCGGAACAAACAAAAATCGGACAAACAAACCATTTTGAAATTATTAAAATTTCATAAATTAACAGTAATTTCCAAATAATTGTTATTACTTGTTTGTTTTGCTCTCTAGTGTATGTATTAAATAAAATACTGTTGCAAATTTACCAGTCTATTCAAGCAGACTCTGTGTCTAACTGTCTACATATTTATCTATTTGTTTGTATGTATGTCTGTCTATCAGTATTTGTTTGTTTCTGTCAGGTTTTATGATAAACCCGAGGTTTCTGAAGTGATTGTCAAGAGCAGAGTTTTTATTAATTTAATAGATTCGAGTTTTAACTATAATGTAGTTTAAATAAATGCGTGTGCACACGATTGTCTATGAGTGTATCTTAGAGTTTATGAAATTTTGTTAGATTTTTCAAAATTAAAACAAATACAATATAATTTTTTTTAAGAAAACTTGATCCGGTATTTGAAGGTCATTTGATATTAATTAAATAATAGCAAACATTATAATAATACCATCAAACGATTAAATACTAAAAGTGTATAGAATTTTAAATATTGAACTAAATTAATTTGAATATTTTTAAATAAATGTTATAATTTAATATGTATGAATTAATTTAGTTTTATTTTTACTAATTATTTCCTTTCTCTTTTATTTTATTCTTTTGCAGATCAATACAAATCTGTGATAAAATTTGAATAAGAACTCATAGCAAAAAGCAGACAAATTGTTTAAAAAATAAATTAATTTACAAAAAAATATTTAAAATCTATAGAGGAATTATTCATGTGTTAATTGATTTATGTGCATTTGTGAATTTCTGTCAAACAACAACAAATAATAATGACTAATTTGTGGACAAGATCAGCGACAACAATATTGTTTGTCATTTTGGCAACACATTTAATCGTCCATGTGCATTCAAATGACAATTTGCGTGTTGCATACGAATGGAAAGAAATCGATTTTAAATATGCCAGCGCTGAGGAACGTTGGTCGGCCATTGAAAGTTTTGAATTCAAACCTGAAAATGTCATACCATTCGGCATTGAGGTATATCAATCAAGACTGTTTGTAACTCTGCCACGTTGGCGCGATGGTGTGCCGGCATCATTGGCTTACCTTGATCTAAATGGTAAGTTTCTTATATTGTTATTGTTGGTCTTTAATTGGTCTTTAAACATGAATTTTTAACAACTCAATTAAATTCGCTTAATAATAGAGTATTTTGTTAGTTAGAAAAAAAAACTAATTAGAAAATTTAATTACTTTACTTTAATTATACACGTATTTAGCAGCTATTGCAAATGAAATAAATCAATTTTATAATGATTTAGATATGTACGTCTATATACATGATCCAATAATACAATTTGGTATTATTATACATTACTATTTCTTCCATTGATTAACATATTTTAGCTAATTTTTAAATAAACATTGTTTTTTGTATTTAAAGGAAGATCTAAAAAGATCTAAATATGTATAATGGATTATTTTATACGTATTTATCTAATTTGAAGTGTTAATAAGAATAAGTTAGAAAGTATAGTCACTACCTATAATATATGGACCTATACACATAATATTTAGTTATTTATGCCGAATTTCAAAGGGTTAATAACATTTATAAGTCAATTATGGACGTTAAAAGCATTTCCGTGTGTGTTTTGTCTGGGAACTGTTGGAAATTTTGATTTTTACAGCAATGTGAAGAGCATTCCCGGAAGGCGATTTTGTATGGGGTTATGGGAAATTATGATTTTTACTCTAAAGCTCCAAAGTTTATAGGTTGTATAGGGGCTGGGGGAAATAATGGACCTATTTCAATCCAAAAACAAGTAAGAAATTATAGTCGGGCGAGGCCGACCATATAATACCCTACTTCTGTTACAAAAATAAAATGTGATTTAGTGTTCATAATAAAGCATTTAAGTTGAATTTTACTTTGCCACATATTGTTGAATAAAATTGTTCACATTTAAGTCAAATTTTGAAGGGGGCTTTGTATAGGGGCTATGGTCAAATGAGACCCTATAATTATAAAATTCATGAGGGTCATCAAGGCTAGTATAGAACTTGGTTTTTCAGCTTTTTGTCGAGATACGAGTATATTAAACATTGTATGGGCGCTATGTGAAATAATGGACCGATGTTAACCATTTTCAATAGGGTTCGTCCCTGGGATAATAGAAGATCATGTACCAAATTTAATTGAATTATCTTCAAAATTTCGACCTGTTTGATGGATGGACTGACGTACCTGACTTAATTGACTCAGAAAAAGGTTCCATGCCGATTAGTATGATGGGTGTAGGATCGATATTTTTGTGCGTTACACACTATATAGTTTATGGACAGAACTTCATGTCCCCAATTGATCATAATTTTGTCCACCTAGTTTTTGAATGGGATGGTCATATATATATAATTAATGTAATTTCTGACTTTAAAATACAATGATATCAATAAAATTCGATATAAACAAATGTATAGTAACAGAAAACATGTTACAAAATGTTATGAAGTTCGGTCCATAATAGACCCTACCCCCCATATAAGGTCCCCTTTATACAATGATTTTAAAGCTCATATCTTAATAGCTTAAATTTGACATAAACGAGTTTCATATTAACCGAAATCTCTACAATGATTTCTGAGGAATGGCCCATAATTGAACACTACTAATTCTTCGAAGCATAATTCACCCTAGGAATCTAAATATGTATTTATGAAACCTAATTTTATGAAGATGGGTCAAAATGTATAAACCCTCTTATAGAAAATCGGTTTATAACGAAAGTTTAGCATTATGATAATAGAGTTTAGGTAGAATTCAAAAATAATAATTACTTCTTTAAATTCGGGAGAACTTGGTCCATAATTGAAACAATACCTCATTAAGGGCCCTTATTTCGAAAATCACACTGACGTTCATATTAATCTAATGATCAAAGTCCATATATAGAATCACCTTGCGAAATTTATTTTATCTTTACAAGGTATGATTAGATGGTGAGAATATAAGATTCGGCATAGCCGAATATAACACTATAATCTGATTAAGTTTTGTATACTGTTCATTATTACTTCAAGGATGAAGCATACATTTGGCTTAAGTCGGCCCTCGATTTCATAGGTCCCATATGGTTAAAAATTACTTAAATGTACATGAAAGCGATAATATTTTTAGATATCAGTTTATAATAGGTCGTTTATAAATAAGGGGCTAAAACATTTCTTAAACAATTGTTTTGCTTTATGAAAATATTGTTTTTGATGATAAGTGATTTTCAATTTTTGTTTTTTAATCGTTATTTTTTGCCGTAGACGCATAAAATTGTGGAAACATACATATACTAGTATCATCTAGTGAATCATAATCAATCAAAAACTCAAATTTCGTTTTTTCATAATACGTTATTTTGCATTTCAGGTGACGATATGCACATACATATGTAGCTATTTCTTATAAATAATGTACATTTTTCATGAAAACAATGGGGATTTTTTTAGGACTTCGATCTTAAGACTTAAATAAAAGTCAAATCTTTAAATGGATGCCTCAGTTGCCAAAACGATTAACTCCGTTTAGAAAAAAAAATAAAGAAATAATATGTGAAAAAATAGTTAATAACACAAATATATTTACACATAAAAGTAGGAAAAAGTAGTTAATCGTTTTGGCAAGTACAGCATACCAAAATTACCGACATCTTCAATTCGAAAGAAAATCTGAAAATTTTCTTTAAATAACAACACACTGATGTTTATTTTAAAACAACACTGTTTTACATTTCGACATATGAGCTTTTAACGAATATTACAAAAAATGTTTTTGTGAACACAAAATACAAGAACATAAGTAAACGGCTAACGGTAAAAATATAAGAAAATGATTTTACGGATAAATTTTTTTATTGAACCAAAAAATTAATTGATTTTAAAAATAATTCTCTAAAACAAACGTAATCTGAAAATTTTAACTATTTTGAACTATGAACTAAAAGTAAAGGAAATATCCTTATGCTGAAAAGGCACTTGGTTCAACGATAATGATCAGCCAAAATGCTGTTATATAAAATCATTTAAATGAAGAGTTTTAACAGATTCTAGTCGGTTATTTCGAAATCGAAAACGCTTAAAACTGCCAAAGATTCATGGAAAATTGAATGAAAATAATACTTATCTTAAAATGAACTAAATTTTAATTTTCGATGGGAAAATCAGGTACTTTTATTTTGGAGCCAACCTAATATACAATATATTACATTCGAAATGACTCACTCTACATGGAAAACAAAATCGTGGCTTTATTAACCCTTTCCACAATTTATCATGATTTTTTTCGGATACAAATGAAAAAGTTTTTCTTCAAGAAAAACAATTTACGATTAAAGAAATTTTAAATGAAGATGAGTCATTCCACAGAAACTTCGCCCACTTCAAATTTTTGACACCTTCGATCATTTGTTCTACTCTTAAATCCGGTTTGTATGACGTAAATTGGATCCATAACTTATACGGTTCATATATTACGGGCTTCTAAATTTGGGCATCTCGCGTATTTTTGTGGAAAATTAGCAATATCCGATTATAACCAATGAGGTCTCGTTCGACAGGACTCCGATTATCATTATTGGAATTTCATAAACAATTTTGTAGGTCCTGGCTCAAGGACCTGGGTGCTTCGCTACCCTAACTAAAATTGATTAAACATTTTTTTAATGTTTCAGTTTTATACGTTCAATATCACGTGATTAAATTCGCATTCAGTAAGAAGCTTGTATTTTTAGTTTCATTCATTTAGCTTCCACATTATAGAAAATTTCGAAAGTAATATTTGAAAAAAAGTACCATAAAATACCTCTAATAGATCATCATTTAATAAAAAATTTTATGTTTCTGTGTTCAATATTATATACAATTCAAAATATATAATTTGATGAATGAAAAAGTACCAAAAGTCCCTTTCAGTAGATACTCATTCACTAAGGTCCCTACATTTTAAATTTTATTTTCAATATCTATGTTCAATATCGTAAAAATATCAAAAAGTACCATCGGAAAAATCTCTCTCAATAAATTCTCATTTAATAAGGACCGTATGTTCCGGTTAATCATTATAAAGAATCTAAAAGGTACCATTTGAAGAGTAGAAAAGTACCAAATAGTTACCACTTACGGAATATTATTCAGTCAAGACAATGTATGTTAAAATTAATGTTCCTAGGTTGAATATTTTAGAAAATTAAAAAAGTACAATTTATGAGATAAAAAGTACTAAAAAGTTGTCTCTTAAAGAATCTTATTCAATGAGGACCGCGTATGTTTAATAATCATGTGTTTTGAGGTCATATTAAAGAACATACAAAGAGTATCATTTGAAGGAAGTAAAGTACCAAAAGTGGAATAAATTTTACCTGAGTGGAAAGTACTAATTAAAAGAGTACAATGTTTCCCCTTCTTGCTTAGAAATATACTTTTTCGAGAATTAAGTTTACAAAATGTTCCGTATTTAAATCTATACATGCATTCATTTGTTCCAGAAAAATAGTGCTTTCAAAAAGTATCAAACAATTTGCTCGAATTTGGTTATATATAGGCCTTAGTAATCGAATTCCAAAATAATATACCAACAGCTTATTTTGTGTGAGTAAATAAACTACTTTTTCATATTTTATAAAAATTGGCTCAATGAGTTTGAATAAAATTAAATTTCCCGTTTTTTCCCTTTTTGGTACTTTTTTCCCCAGTGAAATAGCAAAAATTTTATTACAATAAATATTACAGAGTTAGTCCGTAATTTAATAGGAATAATATAATAAACCGAATAAGTTTTCTTAATGTGCTAAAAAAGTACCATAAATACAGTTTTCTCCCTTTTACACCCAAAAAGGACTGAATTTTAAAAAAGTACGAAACAGGTGCCACATAATTTTGGGAGATGTATCCAAAATATTTATAAAAATTTTATTATGTTAATTAGTTCAAAAGTAATAAAGGGCCAAAAAAGGTACCAAAATCACCTTTGTTACACATTTTTACCCCTTAAAAGTACGAATTTCAAAAAAGTACCAGACACCCATCTGCTCATTTTAAGAGTAGATACATGTGCATTTAAAATTTTTCTTGTATCACTTATATTGAGTAAGATTTTTACTCATAAATGTACAAATTTCCAAAAATGTACATAACCAAAAACACATCTATTGTCAAAATTTCATGATTCTAGGTTCAGCCGTTTGGGCTATATATATATATATATATATATATATATATATATATATATATATATATATATATATATATATATATATATGTATATATATAGCTGTCCCTTAGAGTTACAAATAGACAAAAAGGTTTAAAGTAACTTTTTACTAGATTACTTTGAGACACTAAGGTGACGATTGATTTGTGATGTAGTTTTTGTATCCATCTGCGTAACCTAGTCTGTCCAAGTCCTTTAGAGGTCTGCTTACAAATTAACGACGGCGGACAAACTGTAAACTATAATTCGACTACGATTTTTGGCTAATTTTTCAGCTCTCAGTCCGCTAATGACAAACTACAAGAGGTGCTACAAATACCTATAATCTGCCGGAACTATAAATTGGTGATGTATTCTCAAATGTATCCTCGGATTTTTCTTGGAATGATTTGACATGGAGTCGAATCAGAGAACCACATAATCTGGTGGTAGGCAGCAGCACTGCGGTTATTGGCACTGTTGCCGACTAAACAGCGGCCATCTCATCTGCATCTCGGAAGTTTAGCAACATGGTAGCAATGGTCAGAGATTAGATAGCTCGAGTACTTGAGCAAAGTGCTTGTACACGGACCGATAAGAAACACAAAGGGGCGATCATCAGTCGTCTGATCAGCTCACCCTGGGGTTAAAAAAGGCTAACAGGGCAGGTGTTCACGTAAAGCACTTCGACTTCTACAACTCGTCGTCTAACTCTGACTTTCAGATAAGACTGCTTCAGTCCATGCTTGCTAACGTCTATTTATGCGAAATTAAAGCCAAAAATGCAATCCGATGAGATAATTTATTTAGCGCTCGCCTGTTAACTAGGACTTATTGACGAACACTTGATAATGAATACAATAAGACAAGACAATTGCTTCGTCTATTAAGCATGAAGTTGGAATTGTGGCCTTTTCTGGTTATGATTTGTTACCCTGGTGCAAAGTATATCTATATTACTATATACTTAGGTTCTTGCTTTTAATGAAAGTCAGTTTTCTTGAGATCATGGTTCCTCATAGGACCATGGACTATAAACGGTTATAAAATCGATTTAAAAATCTTCTAACAAGTACATAATTATGTAAATCCTTGTTATGTTAAACTGATAAAATGTTACAGTAATAAACCAGCCATATCTTTGCTATAACAGAGAAATATGATTCATATGATTTAAACTTACACCTTGGTGAAGAGCTAATTCTGTTCGACTTAGTATAAAAACATAGATTTTTTAGTTTCTATACTATTTTTATAACATGATGATTAATTTGGCTAATTTTAAAAAGTCTAGCAAATTTATAACCACCTACTTTGATTTCGGTGAGGAATTTCATAATTTTTATTTTCTTCTATAATAAAATATTCGAAAAAAACAAACATTTTTAAATCCATAATTTGTTTTCTTAAACAAAATTTAGATTTTTTTCTTTAATTAATAGAAATGCCACCAGCACCAACACCAACACCAGCACCACCTACATACATTTTAATGTAAAATTATGAAAAAATATATATAAATTTTTTTGAATTAAACAAAAATAAATGAATGTACAAAAATTTCTTTTGATAATTCATTTATTTATTTATTTTAGTTAAATTTTGTGTTTTTTTTTTTTCTATTTCTAAAATTAAATTAATGAAAGAAGAAAAAAAAACTAAATGGATGTGTTTGCTGAGCACACACACCTTAATTTGGAAAAAAGTTCAGTTGCCTTGATCTAAAAATGTTTCATTTGTAATAAAAAAAAATCGAAAATAAAATTATTTTAATATCATTTTCTTGGTTTGATTTTAGCATAAAAATTATATTAATTGAAATGAAAATATGGGCAGAAAATTTCTAATTTTCACAATATTTCTTTAAAATGACAAATGATTTACTTAATGCTAAATCTTTCAAAACAATTTGTCATTTGATTGAAACTTAATTGAAGATGCTCGAATATTTTATACGAAATTTAAATGCATTTTGAGGAATTTTTTTTCAGTTTAGACATTTTGTGTTAATAATTTTGTTTTTTTTTTTAATATTTGTTTACTCAATCATTGTCTTACTAATTGCGCATATTAAGAAAATTATTAAAACGTATTATGTATTTAACTCAATTCATTTATTTTTAATTTTTGTTTTGGTTTTAGCTTTTAAATTAATTCAAAAGATCAATCACCTTTTGTAACCGAATTATTTGGACTGAGTAAAACTGTCAGACGTACTATGTGTGTACCTTGAGTTAACTGGAATATTAACGACTATTTATCTGCTAAACGGGTAGTTAAACCCTCGTAAATTTTATATAATTTGCTAATTAGTTGTTTAAATATAACAAAAAAGTATTTGAACCAAAAAAATATTATATTTATTTATGTATGTTTTCATATTTACTTTCATTATTATGCTAATTTTTTTATTAATATTTGTTTGTGGTTTAATGCAATTTTTACACAATAATTCATTTTATTGCCATAATTAACGGGAACAAAAAATTATTTAAAATTTATTTGTATTGAATAAATAACATTTACAAATCTTAAACACAAACATATTAAAAAGTTTTGACAACAATTTTTTAGATTGAGTCATTATTTACCTGTACACTTAAAAAAATGTACTTGAATTTTAGGGGTTTTGATCATGAACTTGTTTTTTTTTTATTTATCGGTTTGTGAACTGTTTTGTTTTTTTGGTTATATCTATTAATACTTGTTGTTATTGTAATTTAATATAGAATTTAGTATATCTGTTGTTGTTATTATTAGTAAATTTTTTTGGCAAAACAATCTTAAAAAATAATAAATATTCTGATTAATTATAGATTTTGGTTGCGGTAGAAAATTTACTTTCTTAAAGTATGTTTTCAAATTTGTCTGCACAAATATGGACAAAGCGAAACACTTTGTAATAACACAGGCCAACCGTGAAAATGGGCTAATTCCGAAAACAATAATTAAAAAATTCAAACTACCCATTTTCATCCTTCAGCCCTCGTGAATCTATACTTGTATTTATTGTATTTGTAGGCGGCTAAACCGCTGGACCGATTTTTGTGAAAATCACAATGCCTTTCTGTATGTCTGGAAGGAACTATCTTATTTCTATATTTCAATTAGGCGAGGTGCCACGCCCATATAGAAAATAAGTTTTAAAAGTCGTATATCTCAGAAACTGCGACACCTAAAGTCCTCAAAATTTTGTATAGACAACTTTGAAATCCTTACGACCATTTGCAGACAAAATGGGCGGTCTGGCACTTCCCATATAAATAAAATATTAAATCAGTGTGTCTGAGAAAATATAACAGTTTGAGTCCTAAAACGACAAAATGGGCGGACTGAAAGTAGGGGGCATGGTACCTTTTATTAAATAAAAAATCGTATATCTAGTAAATTTTGAACATTGAATTCCATATGAAAAAATTGGGGGAAAAATAGCCGGAATTAGCAATATATGAATTAAATGCAAAAATTAGTATACCTGGGAAACTATTGGAGGCACACATAACTTTGACATTTATGCAAACATTGGGTTAATAAATTGGACGATTAGAAATAGAGTACGTGGCACCTCCCATATGATATAAATATAAAAATTCTTATATCTGGAAAATCATTAGAGATAGAATCCTCAATTTTTTCACGGGAAATATTGACATCCATATGAACAATTTAGGACAATATAGGGGGCATGGCACCCATACCAATTAAAAACAAAAACAACAACTTTGACATTCATGAAAACATTTGGTTAATAAATTGGCGAATTAACAACATGGGCATGTCACATCCCATATGAATTAATAGAGCCTAATGTACACACATAAAAAATATAATTTGAAGTATCCTAGCGAAGCACACTGGGTACAGCTAGTATTTATATAAAATATCCATAATTTTTTTCCGAGTTATTTTTTTGAGTCTATACTGATGGATCCAAGATGGAATCTGGCACTGCGGCCCAAGTTTATCTGGTTGATAGCGACATAAAACTGTCTTATAGACTTCCCGAAGAATATAGTGTATTTCAGGCGGTCTGGAAAAACGTAGATATGTATTATAAAGACACATAAAGTAACAGTTGATGTTGCTAGTCAGGCAGCTCTTAAAGTTGGCAGTGCTAACATTCTAGTTTAGTAACTATCTGCAAAAGAGTCCTTGAAATGTTAGTTAGGATAAACACAGAAAGGATGTGTTGGGTACCGGGACACCATATTGTAACGAGATAGCAGTAGAATTGGCTAGACATGGCTCCCATCTGGACCTTAATAGTAGGAAGAGATCTGTAAAACCTCCCATCTGTTCATACTATAGACTAATCTCTGAAATATTCAAATACTCTACCTTGGTTAAACGAAAAGGCAACCAAAGTACTATTAGGATTGTACAGGAAATGTATAAGGACTCTAATAGAATTAGAGCCTTTGTAGATAATTGGGTAGGTAAGACGCAGGATTTTTGTAGGTCGTATAAAGTGGAGCTAGAAACAGTAGGGCATATTTTATGCAACTGTCCTAGAGTACAGATTATGGAACTGAAATGGCTGGGAAAATGATTCCATGATGAACTAGGAGATGTGACTAGATATGAATTAGGCGACATTCTGGGTTTCATTAGGGGAATATATTGGTTATTCAGGTAATGGACAACGGAGATTTCCCTTTTTCTTTGGAGGGTAAATTTACTCTTCACTCTATCTTTCTCATATTATAATTCAGCCCTTTTTCTATATAATTTCTTTTTCAAGGGATATCTAATTGATGCTATATCGCTATATTCTCAATATATATGTATATGCTATATTGAGAAAATGGTGAGCGATATAGAGTATCAGATTCGGTTTTATCACCTTTAAATACATAATGTAAAGTTGAGTTTGTTTAAAAAGTTGTTACAAAACATGATTTCGTTGGACTGTGTAATTTATTAAAAAAAATTGTATTTCCTATATTTAATAAAAATAAAAATGTTTATTTCTTCTCAAAGATTAACATGTTTATCTAAAATGTATGGAAAATGTTTTTGTTTACTACAATTTTTACGCATTCCAGAAATATATTGAAAGTGTAGGTATGTGCATTTGTTTACAAATTGTATTTTTAATTTTGTAAATTGCGTTTTTGTTTCGATAATTGTGTTTTAATTTCTGAAACAAAGCGTTGCCAACCTAACTTGTTGAATGTTGTCAACAGCGTTGCCGTTAATTGAACAGTGTTACCTGGCACTTTTTGTGACCCTTTCCTAAAATAAACTATATTTGTGACTTTTTGAACTAAACTAAATATATTTTTAACCACTTTTAACCATAATAAAATCGTTCTGTGTGTATCTACATCAAGATTATAAAGATCGTATAAATAATACATATTCTGGGACCTCGACGATCCAGTTATATATGCTTCCCTGACTATCATTAGCTCGACAGCAGCCACAAGTTGGGCAAGGGGTCATTTTGTATTGTTGTATTGTTGTCATTTTGTACTGTAATATGGTCCATTTCCTTTCATAAGTTGCCTATGTCATTGGTTATCAGTTAAGTGGCTGAGATATGAGTAAAATTCCTACAAATTCAAAAGACCAAGACACGTAATCTTAATTTTAGATCTTAGATGCCACTAGATTTTACGTTTTAAAAGGTCTAAATAAAATAAAATATTCCATTTATAGTCTCTCTATATTCAAACTATATAAGCATAACCGAAAGATCCAATAGGATCTTAAAATCTAACCCAGTCTTATTCTTAGACTGGGTGAGATCATTAAGCACTAAATTGTATTTTTCTTTGACTAGTTTTTTATTCATCATGTACATATATAATAATCTCCTATTAAATTTATCTTTACAGACACTTCAACAAAATCTCCCGCTCTAATACCTTACCCCAGTTGGGAAGCACACAACCTCAATGAAATGAGTCCGGAATTGGTGTCACCCTTCCGCATGCGTGCCGATCGTTGTGGACGTTTATGGGTGTTAGATTCTCGTATTTCCAGTGTTTTAGAGGAAACAATGCTCTATGGACCTGCTCAGCTTTTAATATACGATTTGCACAATGACAACCTACTCAGACGTCATATATTCCCTGAAGATCAAGTTAAAGAAAGTTCATTTTATGCCAATTTAGCCATAGAAGATGGTGATTGTGATAACACTTTTGCCTATGCTGCAGATTTGGGCAGCCCCGGTTTAGTGGTTTATTCCTGGAAACAGGAAGAATCCTGGAGAGTTCATCATAATTACTTCCATCCCGATCCTTTGGCTGGAAATTATAGTATTGGTGGTCGTGATTTTCAATGGGATGATGGTCTCTATGGTTTGGCTTTAAGTAAAATGCAGCAAGATGGTTATTCCACATTATATTTCCATCCTTTGAGTTCGACTATGGAATTTGCTGTCAACACCATGATATTACGCAATAAAACTTTGGCCACCGAGGGTCAAATTTATAAAGAATTCAAAATATTAGGGTCGCGTGGACCCAATGCCCAGGCGGGTGCCTCATTTTTGGATCAATTAACGGGAGTTTTATTTTATGCTTTGCCCAATTTAAATGCCGTTGCCTGTTGGAAAACTTCTAATCGCGCTTACACCATTAAGTCCCAAGGTCGTGTCTATATGAATCCCATTGAAATGGTTTTCCCCAGTGATATTAAAGTCGATGATCAAGATCGTCTTTGGGTGTTGTCAAATCGTTTGCAAGAATATCTCTATGGTGAACTTTTCCCCAATTCCGTTAATTTCCGCATTTTGACCGCTCACGTAAAGGATGCCATCGAAAATACAGCTTGTGATATTAAAACCAAACCTCTGCCGGAAATCATTAATAAGTTGGGCGATATTTTAAATACTGCCTCAAATAACAATAGAAACAACAATAATAATAGATCAACATCCGCTGGATCACAGGTGTTGTTGGCGAACTTGGTGGTTTTGGCAGCTGCTCTAATGTCGCTGTTGAGGTGATAAACCTGTTGGAAATTTGATCTTGATAATTGTTTTAGTTTTTTTTAAAATTTGTATGTATAAAATTTAGTTATTAAGGCCATAATATTATTTTAATTATATATTTTATTCTAGTTTTTGTATAGTATTTGTTGTAAATTTATTGAAAAAATGATTTATTTAAATGTTAAAAATTACCTCAGTAGTAAACTAAATAAAGTATCTGTTTAATTCGTATTTTTAAAGAAAAATTAAAAATAAATTAAATAACTTATTAATAATATAAATATAAATAAAATGTAATTAATTTAATTGGATATATCGTAACAAAGTTCCGCACAATCAGAGCTGAGGTATTTTGAGTTTATCGGCTTTGTAGGATTAATACAGCCAGTGGATTTTTTTTTTTGATTATATCTCACGAATGGCTCGGACGGGATTAACCTTATGGTTTGGATTATTACTGGATTATTCGCATAGCATTGATCTGTACCCTAAATAAGAATCTAAAGGCGTCACAAAATATCAATTTTTTTGATAAAATATGCGACAAAGTTTATAACTTAAATTTCACCTCATTTAAAGTCCGGTGGATGAATTGAAGTTTTCTTTAGTTGCACACTTTCAGGCACATTGTCAGCGTTACACAGAATTCCCGGACCACTAGAGTTGTTTATATGCAAATCAGTCTCACGATTTGTTTAGAAAATTTATTAAAAAAGGAACGCTCTCTTCTGTACACGGTCGAGTAGTTCCGTAATAGGCTTTGATGCTTTTAGAAGTATTACGACATCGTTTACATAGTAGACAGTTCTAAGTCCTTTCTCGGTTAGGGTCCTTAGGAGACTATTTATAGTGGTTACCCACAGTAAAGGGGACAAAATGTCACCCTGTGGTGTACTGCGAAATACCCTTTTCCTGATGGTGATATCGTACATCTCGCAGCTTATCCATCTGTTCCTTAGCATATAGTTGATCTAGTTACGAAGCACTCGGTCAACATAAAACTGGTCTAAAGATTGGATAAGATTATCAGTGTGTACGTTATTGAAGGCGCCTTCGATGTCAACATATACCGCCAGTGGACAACTTCAATCAACGCCGTTTTACCGATCGTCCCTTTACATAAGCAGGCTGCTTATATTTGAGATCTCTCCCTCTGCAAAAGTGCCGGGGAAATATAGAATATAGCGTTAGGAATTTTATTATCTTCGATACGTCATTTACGCTCTCTACCTGTTCACAGAAAAGCTTCCAGGAGTCACGTTTGGCTTTTCGAACGATTTTCTTATATTCACCAAGTTTACTACGATACTCATCCCAGTATTCTGCGGTCTTTTTACGCCGTGCCCGGTTAAAGAGTTTTCCCAAGGTTCCGTATCTCCTCTGTTACCCAAGGTTTCTACTGAGCAGATCTCCGCTCTCGTAGAGGGTAGCTGTCCTCGAACGATTCAACCAGGACACTTGTGAACGTTTCTACTTTGGCGTCTATTCAGATACTGTAACACAAAGTTGTGGTTGAGCGATTCCTTCATGTTATGCCTCATTGCCCCTATCTCCACAGGGTTTGGCCCATAATTGAACGAAAAAGAATAGATATTGCTTTCATCGGCAAAAGAGTAGATATGGTTGGAATTTTAATAAAAAAGGTCATTTAGGAAAATAAGAAAAAGAGTAGGGGAAAGAACGAAGTCTTGAGGTACTAAGGATTAAAACAAATATAATCTTTAAAGATATTTAGTTTTGGGATAAATGCAATTTTTCCAAAAGTTAACATTTATTGAACAGTAATATTATGGAAATTTAATCATATTAATAAAATACATTGCAATTATAATGTTAATAATTGTAATATTCTTTTAATATTTAGCTTTATAAATAGTAGCGATATCAACTGTAGTTTCCGAATCTTTATCCAATTCTTCATTGGCGTTAAGATGTTTTTCATTTTTATGCTGCATTTTCTTAATTACCCCACCGCATAACAAGAGAGTTATCTGTAAATATATACAAATTAATATCAAAAAATCTTTAAATTAAACTCCACCATAAATTAAGTACATGTTCTAAAATGCCAATTAAACCCAATACAGAAAGACCCAAAAGAAAACCCAAAGAACCACCGACATCGGCTATAAATTGTGTTGTATCGTAACTTGGTCGCTCTTCGATCATCTGCTAAATAGAAATTTACATTATTTGTTTATATTTAGTAAATAGTGATTTACAATAAATCCTTACGGATATTAATTTTGTGGTATAATAAATATAGACTTGAGTATTGGGTTCGGCATAATCAAAAGTTCTACGATTTTGAATGTAGGCGGAAAATATTCTCGATTCACAGGGTTGCGCACAATTACAGTCGACACGATCATCATCGCTGTTATAAAATCTGGAAAAAGGACATTCTTAAGCAATTCATTTTGTAAACAAAAACATAATTCGAAATTCTCACTTTCCATATTCGCCTATAAGTTTCATCATTGATTTGTAAGTCGAACAGTGAGGCCAATGAGCATCAGGCATCCAGGGTCCCGAACAATTTGATTTTCTACCCAATTCATGCCAAATACAAATTTCACCACACTTTAAGCAATTATTATATTAGAATTTATAATTATTATAATCGTTTCATATCTCACCTTTAAATCACTGTAGCCCTCTTTTCGGTTACAATAATTTTGTTTCGTTTCAATATTTGAAAAATACTGACTCTGTAATTTAATTTCGATATTCTCATTTATATCGGCAAATACGTATTCCACACGTCCCGAAGCTTTCATATTTATCTCTAAATAAGAAATTAATTAATTAATAATTTTTTTTTACAAATGACTTTAATTTTTTACCCGTAAAATTTTCTCTCATATCATGTATATATAAATGCCAACCTGGCGGATTTTCAAAGAAGCCCGTTTTAATTTCTTCCTTAGTAAGATGATGTTTCAACATGATCGAATAGCCAGTCGATTTACTTGCTCGTTTAAGTGATATTTTTGGTCGTATCGTATGACAACGTCCCATATAAAAATGTAAACTACTGGTGATTTCCACATCTTGTTATTTTATTCAATAAGATAATTAGGAATCTAAAATATTAAATTTCTTTATTTTCACCTACAACTACTCACTTTCTTCGAATCCATTTAATCCATATTGGCATTTGGAAAATGTTTCAGTTTCATTAAAAGTTGAATTTGTAAAAAACTCCAATAATTCAACATCGTCATAGGGATAATCAGACCAACAACTGCTATATTTTGGATGTAAACAGTCATTACCGGATATTTTCTGAAATTTTGTTAAAATACGATAAAATAATTTTAGATATTGTTCGGACCTTATCGGCAATTGGTAGGTTCTATGGTACGATGAAATGAACAGAACGCCAATAATATCAGTGGACTTGAACATTAATAGAAAGAAGAGATTATCGTTTAAAATCTTAACTATTCAGTGAAGAAAACATTTTTGGTTCAGACATTCGGTCTAAGCAAAGTTATAATATATACATTTGTGATGGTATGGATCTACGGGTCTAATAATTATTGATTGCCTTATGTACCACAATGTTTATTTGACTATTCTAAAAGAATATCTCAATATCATTACGGTATCAATGCAATTCCAGACCGGAACTAATACTGTAGGAGTCAAATGACTACTCGGGAATGTTTGAGTCGTAGTATGCGTAGAACACATATTTTATCTTATCTGAACTAGAACTAAATTAGAACTGAACGAGAACTGAACTAGAATTCAACTAGAACTGAACTAGAATTGAACTAGAACTGAACTAGAACTGAACTAGAACTGAACTAGAACTGAACTAGAACTGAACTAGAACTGAACTAGAACTGAACTAGAACTGAACTAGAACTTAACTAGAACTGAACTAGAACTGAACTAGAACTGAACTAGAACTGAACTAGAACTGAACTAGAACTGAATTAGAACTGAATTAGAACTGAACTAGAACTGAACTAGAACTGAACTAGAACTGAACTAGAACTGAACTAGAACTGAACTAGTACTGAACTAGAACTGAACTAGAACTGAACTAGAACTAAACTGGAACTAAAATAGAACTAAACTGGAACTAAAATAGAACTGAACTAGAACTAAACTGGAACTGAACTAGAACTGAACTAGAACTGAACTAGAACTGAACTAGAACTGAACTAGAACTGAACTAGAACTGAACTAGAACTGAACTAGAACTGAACTAGAACTGAACTAGAACTGAACTAGAACTGAACTAGAACTGAACTAGAACTGAACTAGAACTGAACTAGAACTGAACTAGAACTGAACTAGAACTGAACTAGAACTGAACTAGAACTGAACTAGAACTGAACTAGAACTGAACTAGAACTGAACTAGAACTGAACTAGAACTGAACTAGAACTGAACTAGAACTGAACTAGAACTGAACTAGAACTGAACTAGAACTGAACTAGACTGAACTAGAACTGAACTAGAACTGACCTAGAACTGAACTAGAACTGAACTAGAACTGAACTAGAACTGAACTAGAACTGAACTAGAACTGAATTAAGAACTGAACTAGAACTGAACTAGAGCTGAACTAGAACTGAACTAGAACTCAACTAGAACTGAACTAAAAACTAACTGGAACTGAACTTGGAACTGAACTTGAACTGAACTAGAACTGATGGTTACAGTATTCCTTGGCTTATAAATAGAGATGGTACAGGGCAATTAGAGCATACCAGGAAACTTGTCTCTTCGAAGATTAGGAAGATACACTTTGTCTAATATGAATCAAAATCAATATTTAAAATAATTTTTTCTAAAACCTAAAAATCCCTTTAGGAACGGGCTTAAGCGTAAAATTCAAAATTTGGAAGTTACTATATAAGTATATAACCGACATTATTTTACTTACTTTTAGTTCTTTCGTTTTATAGGGGGGATCTCGACATACTGTTATGGCTGGCATTTCAATGGTTTCATTTAAATTGTAATAAGAATGTGTGGATATTGGCGGATTATCCAATTTTGAAAAACATTCATATAACTAGAAGAGAAACGTGAGAAGTTTTAAAAAAATAATTTTAAAATATAAACGTTTAAAAAAAAATACCTGCACAATGACAATAACACAACAGATGAATAAAACTAAATAACGAATAAGTTTTGCCGGGTCCTTTAACAGCCAGGCTTTTAATTCCGACCAATAGCCCATTGAAATAAATGCTGCTGCTAATTCGAACCTTAGCTATAGAATTGAGTTTAGGAACTGAATGTTAGTTTGATTCTAATCAATTTGCATTAAAATAGATTCGCAACACATCGTGTTGAAATTCCCACGTAGAATATCAATAATAGATAATATTTGATAACAAATGTTTTTCTCCAGTGTTTTATTTTTATTGATTTATGCTCGTAAAGGAATTTATCAGTTCAACTGTAACTGAATGTTGTACTAGGTAAATCGAAAATTTATTCGATTTCAGGAATATACAATAATCGATGTCCATGCCACACATGATTTACATGATTATTCAAGCACTCGTGGATAACTAAGTACATATAATTGGGAAATGTGTTGAACTTTTTTTGTACACATACCGAAGAAGATACTTGAACATGGAATAGATAAATGGGAAAATTTACATGCTACGGTATTTTTTTTTTATAAACCGTATCATTGATAAAAATAATATGTATTTGTATTATCTTTTGTCTCAGTTCCTTTAAATACAATTTGAAACATATATTAACTACTTTATTTCATTTGTAACGGATTGTGAATCTAATTTGTATCTAAAACTAGATTAATTAATAACTGTGTCAAAATATCACGAAAGCTGAACTCAATATTTTCTTTAAATATATTTGCTGAAATGAAAGTATTTTTTTGAAGTTTGTCTCTAATATGTAAATATGTGCATATTCAGAAAATCTTATTATTACTTAAATGAGAGTTGAAGGTCTAGTTTCATTACATCGATGTTTTTAAATCGACCATGTCCGATCTATTTATTATAAGTATAAATTCCTTAATTGATTTCACAGATAATATCTCCATAAACTTATTGTGTTAACTAATATTTATTACTTTACGTTTCGCATGTAATCATCCGTAAATATATAAATATTTTTTTATCTGTTCCCATAAAAAACAGATTGTAAACAAAAAATATTTAACTCATCTACATAAGTATATAAACAATATTAGATATTTTTATACCCTACACCACCACAGTAGGGAGGGTATTAAGCGTTTGTGCTGATGTTTGTAATACCCGAAAATACTGGTCCTTACTGGACCTTAAAGTATATCAATCGACTCAAAATCACTTTCTGAGTCGATTTAGCTATGTCCGTCTGTCCGTCCAACTATTTTACGCAATTTTAAAGATAATTTGATGAAATTTGACACATACTCAAGGACGAAGCCTATTGAAAATAGTTAAAATTGGGTCATTATTTCGACTAGCCCTCATACAACCGTACCCCCGAATTGGGCCTTTGAGCTCATAAGTATATAAAATGTTCTTGTATCTCTCTAAAAATCAGCAAAACTCGGTTTTATATAAGTCTAAATGATACTGCTGATTTTCGTAATGATCGGGTCTCATTAGTTCCCACACAAAGTCCCCTTCAGAAAATGACTAGATAATCAAAATTCACTTATAAACACTAATATCACGTTGAAATTCTTTATTTAGAAATAAATCCCTCTACCAAAATTTATATTGGACATGTTACCTTAAAGTAGGTTAGTGTTCTAGATTGGTAAACAGGACGTTGTGGGTGTAATTCCCACATGAGGCACCGGTAAAGGTGAGCACAACAGACCCGATAGAGGGCTAGGTAGGTACATTTCTTCGTATTGGATGGAGGAGGACAAGCGCCGGCGAACGAAACGAACGAAACGAACGAACGAGAGAACGAAACGAACGAACGAACGAACGAACGAACGAAACGAACGAACGAACGAAAACGAACGAACGAACGAACGAAGAACGAACGAACGAAAAACGAACGAACGAACGAACGAACGAACGAACGAACGAACGAACGAAACGAAACGAACGAACGAACGAACGAACGAACGAACGAACGAACGAACGAACGAACGAACGAACGAACGAACGAACGAACGAACGAACGAACGAACGAAGAACGAACGAAAACGAAAGAACGAACGAACGAACGAAGAACGAACGAACGAACGAACGAACGAACGAACGAAACGAACGAACGAACGAACGAACGAACGAAGAACGAACGAACGAACGAACGAACGAAACGAACGAACGAACGAACGAACGAACGAACGAACGAACGAACGAAACGAACGAACGAACGAACGAACGAACGAACGAACGAACGAACGAACGAACGAACGAACGAACGAACGAACGAACGAAGAACGAACGAACGAACGAACGAACGAACGAACGAACGAACGAAGACGAACGAACGAACGAACGAACGAAGAACGAACGAACGAACGAACGAACGAACGAACGAACGAACGAACGAACGAACGAACGAACGAACGAACGAACGAACGAACGAACGAACGAACGAAACGAACGAACGAACGAACGAACGAACGAACGAACGAACGAACGAAGAACGAACGAACGAACGAACGAACGAACGAAAACGAACGAACGAACGAACGAACGAACGAACGAACGAACGAAACGAACGAACGAACGAACGAACGAACGAACGAACGAACGAAACGAACGAACGAACGAAGAACGAACGAACGAAACGAACGAACGAACGAACGAACGAAACGAACGAACGAACGAACGAACGAAAAAAACGAACGAACGAAAAACGAAACGAAAACGAACGAACGAACGAACGAACGAAACGAACTAACTAACTAACTAACTAACTAAACTGAAACTAACTAACTAACTAACTAACTAACTAACTAACTAACTAACTAACTAACTAACTAACTAACTAACTAACTACTAACTATAACTACTAACTAACTAACTAACTACTAACTAACTAACTAACTAACTAACTAACTAACTAACTAACTACTAACTAAACTAACTAACTAATAACTAACTAACTAACTAACACTAACTACTAACTAACTAACTAACTAACTAACTAACTACTACTAACTACTAACTAACTAACTAACTAACTAACTAACTAACTAACTTAACTAATAACTACTAACTAACTAACTAACTAACTAACTAACTAACTAACTAACTAACTAACTAACTAACTAACTAACTAACTAACTAACTACTAACTAACTACTAACTAACTAACGAACTAACTAACTAACTACTAACTAACTAACTAACTACTACTAACTAACTAACTACTAACTACTAACTAACTAACTAACTAACTAACTTAGGGAACATTGTGTAAGACCTGATTTGACCTCATTTTTTAGGAATTGTTAGGTTGTATTCGATGGAATGGATAGTAGTGCCACTAGGGGCATGTGAAAGACGTTATCAAAGTAAATAGATATGATATTTGGCGACTATTGATGGACGACCAAAATGTAGCAACCACAAGACATCTATGTCATAACATCAGAGATTTTAATTTGTATATACAAATGTTTAATGTTTTTGGGAAATTATCTAAAATCTGAAAATTTACTTTATTTATCAAAAACAATCTGAATATTATGAAGAGCCATATCTGAAGGACCGGGATAATAATTGAGAACATTTAAACAAAATTTAATATATCAAAAATCTGAAATGATATGACAAATATAAAGTAATAATAAAAACCACCTTAATATACAAACTAATCTGAACAAGTGAGATATGATATCACGTATTTATGTAGCGCATATGAACATACATATGTATATATAATGATTGTGTATCACAGATGTTTGTACACAAGTACCCTTAATTTTTGTACGCGAATTAAACTGAATCCTTACACTAAAATAAAATGTTATGCAAATAGTCGTTTGTAAAGCTCATTAATTAATTTAACTACGGTATTTCGAAGTCCAATAGTCTCTAGTGGTATTTAAGGTATTATTTTGATAACATTGTTAAGTGTACATACATATGTATTTGTAAATACTAATTATCCATTAAACTATCTATTATACATTATTTAAGACATTTACTATAATTGAATAAATTAAGAAATTTCCTATCTGTCTCATTATATTCCAATAATCTATAAAAGTGATTGTTTACAACATTATAAATCGCTAAAGGTAAACTACAATATTCTAAACATTAAACTTATGACATAATTTATATTTAGATGACCCATATTTTAAACAAAAATTGTTTTATTAAAAATAGAATATTATGTTTGTTCATTTTAAACACAATTCTTAGTATTCAATGAAACAAACAAATTCTAAATTTGGAAGCGAAATGTAGATAAGTTATCCATTAAAAACGGCCTGTGATCGGAACATATACTTGTACTTATATACCAAGAAAGAAAAATTAAATAAAATCTACACCAGAAATATATGCATTTCTTATATGAATTATTTAAGTCAATATACTCTCGAGTCCAACGAAACATAGCAAACAACAGCAGGCAGCAATTGAATATTTTTAACACCCTGTAGGAATTTCACATATTAAAAAATTTTGTTTTGTGTTTTTAGAAAAATTTTCAAAAATATGTATGAAATTATATACTCAAGGTGTTTGTACATTGTATATATGCATTATATGTACATTAGCATGATTCCAAAAATATGTTTATTTCAATTTGTTATAATTTTTGCCATATATTAATCGTATTATTTCAATAAACAGACAAATTCTAATCATCAACAGAAACTTTAGAAGTAAAGTCGTTTCTGGGTCCAAATTAGAAAAATGTTTAATTTGAAAAAATAAAGGGTTCAATAAATTTATTATTGAACCCTGTTTCCTTGGCAAGAATATACCGGTGACCGAGAGTTAAGTAGTTAGGTGTAATACTTGATCGGAAATTGAAAATGGAGACACCACAAAGAGGATAGTATCAACATCGGTGGAGAGCTCTATGTGGAAGAACCATAGGCATGAAATGGAGCCTTGGCACATTGGCTTTACTTTAACTTATGCTTCAATAATCTGGTCTAATCTAATCTGGTTACACCCGAAAGGCTCTTAACTTTAGGCGAACTGACCAAAGCTAATTAACATATTGTGGACACATTAGAAGGCTATACCACACACGGAATATGTCGGGAACTCTGAAACACTCATCCCATTTAGAATGCCATGGCCAAGCGGAACATCCGAAGAAATACCCGTATTAATCCGTTGATGCACGGATGGCTGTAAACGGGGGGACAAAACGGGCTTGGAGTTCTATATTAAAGATCCAGAAATATATTACCGTATTCCTAATAACACTAACACACTAGCTTTCAGGCAGAATTCCGAGCAATAACGGTTTACATAAATTGAATTTGAATCAATATGGCGCCAATAGGGGTTAACATACATATTTACCTACAGAAGACAATTAGGGTGTTATCAGGTGATCAAGTTAAACGTAAGAGGGTGTTGGATTGTAATAGAGCTTTAACCGAGTAAGCTTTGCATCACTCGGGAGTAGTCGGCAGTGAAAGACGCAACGAGAATTAAAAATATGGGAGGGAGAATCCCATGAGGCCTCTTGGAATAAAGAGTAGATCAACAATGGTGTGACCCTAACGAGGTCAGGGTCTGACTTGCTCCTCAAAATGAGATAGATAGATAGATAGATAGATAGATAGATAGATAGATAGATAGATAGATAGATAGATAGATAGATAGATAGATAGATAGATAGATAGATAGATAGATAGATAGATAGATAGATAGATAGATAGATAGATAGATAGATAGATAGATAGATAGATAGATAGATAGATAGATAGATAGATAGATAGATAGATAGATAGATAGATAGATAGATAGATAGATAGATAGATAGATAGATAGATAGATAGATAGATAGATAGATAGATAGATAGATAGATAGATAGATAGATAGATAGATAGATAGATAGATAGATAGATAGATAGATAGATAGATAGATAGATAGATAGATAGATAGATAGATAGATAGATAGATAGATAGATAGATAGATAGATAGATAGATAGATAGATAGATAGATAGATAGATAGATAGATAGATAGATAGATAGATAGATAGATAGATTGATAGATTTGATGTAGTCTACATAATATAAAACTTTTCAAGTCAATTATGCATGTTAAAGAATTTTCCGGTGTTTTTATAAGGGGCTTTGGTCAAATGATTTTCAAACAACTTTACGATATGATTTCTGGATATATAATCCATTCGATAGAGAATATTTGTAGAGTTCTTACCGACCGAACTCTATCGTGGTTTCAAAATAAGCGAAAATATGATTATAAGAAACATTTTAATCCATTTTTTGAACAAAATTTAAACTTTTGATCACACGTTCAAAAATCTCAAATTTAACAGTTCGCAGTTTTCTGTTAATTAAATTTCTATATACGTCGAAAGATTGTCAGATTTAGGCAAAATGTTCAGTAGCATTACATCAAAAATTTAATTTGAAAAGTAATGGTTTAGGTTAACAGGTGCTGTCATCATTGAGAACACAATTGTGTTCACACTGGATTCCTATCCTAACCAATTTGTGGCACAAAAATATATCTTTATTGGCATTTTAACTCATTATTTCAACACGACGATGACGGATGTTACTTACCACACACGCTTACAAATAAGTACTTAAGTAAGTTATTATAAATATGGAGTTAAAAAGTTGATTTGTTTTACGCACAGAAACAAATTGGCGACACGGCAGACGTACCTTGGTCTCGTGTGCTTTTAACCACTTGAATAAAAAAGTAATTGCTTACGCTAAATGACAAACGCTTACAAATAAAAACTTTCGAATAAAATCTATGTCATAACTAGACTACTTAAAAGTAATGCAGATGGTATGTAGATGTTAATGAAAAGTAAGTTGTTGTGTAAGTAGAAGTCATTAACAAGTTTTTGCTGGGTTATTATTTGGACTAAAGTAATAGCACCCTAATACTATTCGTATTGTATTAAATACTATGTTTTTTAGAATATTTCAGAAATATTATATAAATTAGGCCTGTCCTTGAAAACTGACTTTTTTAAATGACTTGAATATTATCTTAAACTAGCTAATACCAAATTCAAAACTATCAGGAGACCTTTTGTAATCGATTGAAAATTTTGTGAAAATCTTTAAATTTGTAAAAGAATCGGTATTTTAAGAGCAGGTCTAATGTATATACAATACAAACATTTATGTATCTGCTTATTCTGTTATTTGTTGTTGCTGTATTGTTGTTTTGTTTTATGTTCTAATGTGAATCTAAAAGAGTTTTTTTATATGATTTGCTGTTTTGTTGTTGTGTTTAGTCTATATTTAAATTTAGTGAAAAAAATAAGAAAAGAAAACAATTAGGAAAGTTTAATAGGTCAAATGCGACCTTTGAAAGACTTACACCAATTGAAAATAAATTTAATTATATATAATTTCGCTAAAAGTTATAGGAACATACAGTTGTTGAACTTTAGTTCTAGTTCTATCTCATAGAACTAAGTAAAAATTATGGATCGGAGGTAAGCCGCAAATAGGATCTAGGTTCTAAAAAGATTTTTGAACTTTAAGGTATATTGAAAAATTTTAAATGATCTTTCAATAACATAATTGATATTTAGCTCATTCTTCTTATATAATTAAGTGACACCAAATTTTTGCAAGTTACAAACATCAGCCACTAACCCCTTTACCCACTCACCGATGATGTAGTGTATAAGAAATATACATATGTACATATAAAAGAAAATGCTTTAGTAGCTTTAGATGATGAAAAAGTCACTTTTATGTCTCTTCTTCGGCATTTTATATGTGTGTCATGCTATTTGCAACACCTTATATACTCACCTGGAATTCTATAAATATACTTATTTGCATTCTTGAAAAAACTTTTCACATGGAACATTTTGATTAACTAGTGGGATTATTGGAAATATTGAAAACGATATCGTTATAAATAACAAGTCCGATTAAATTATATCCCACTTTTGATAACAAAATTTTCGGAAAAATATCGGTATTAAAAATATTGTTTCCACAACAACTGCTGAGCAACGTCAAGGTGCTTTACAAATGGGGGTTGGTGAAAATATGGACCGGTCGGCATAGAATTTGGTGGAACATCAAGAGCTACAATTATAAATTGTTTGTGGTCCATAAAAAAATCCATATTTTGTGCACTAAGTGAGGTGACAGATCGTAACTATACGTATAATCCTAGTGTCCAAGTTATTATTGTCTATTTTTGGTTTTATTTAGTTTTATGTAGGGTACTCATATGGGCTATACCACCCAATCATTATCTGCTGTTTGTTTCTTATATGAAATAACAAAATATTTACGTGTACACTTAAGCATATAATTTAATATAAAATAATATGCTGTCTAATTTTGACATTAATTTATTATCTAAAATGTATATGTATGTACGAATATATAATTTTTTTTTTTCACAAACAACTAATTCAGTGATTGAGGTCTGATTTGGCTTTTCTTTCTACCTGATTGACCTGTAATATTAAGTTCATAATTTCTTACAATAAAGTTTCTAAACATCTAAATATTTATTATTGCTGCAGAATACCCAACATTTTTCACATTAGTCCGTCCCTCTATTCTAGATGTTTCAGATTATTGCAGCACATCTTTTTATTAAAATAAATTCAAAGCATTAGATGTCCATACCAAAAATTCTGATAATCACCAATGTGGATTACTTCTGATTAATGTTCTTACTTCGTGAGAAAGGTTTAAATAAGTATATCATTTTTTTTTGTAATTACGGCAATTTTACTACCCTATAAACTATAAACTAAATTATCGGATTTTTTAAGAATTGTGATCTTGTTTTTTTGAAAATTTTTAATATTAATCTGAGATCCAACAAAGTATGTATATATTACGGGTCCCTATGAAATTCTGTCTGTCTACCTAAAACACGCTCAGGTTGAAAGTAAGAAAAATCAATTGAACTAATTCACCGAAAATATTCGTTATCATGTCCTAAGCTGTTTGATATTAAAATTTGCCAAACACCTATAAAATCTAGAGATAAGGTTAAAACCCGGTTTTTTGTACTTTTAAGCACTTATAAGTCTTGAACTTAGTTGAATCTAAACCGATTCCAAGTTTCTTCATGGATTTAGAAAGCACAAGCTGAGACCTTTACAATGACATATATGTGTTTGGGTAACCTGGAGAAATATGTGTGCATTTTATCGGCAAACATATTTGTGATTTTAGTTTTGAACCGGTTTTTAAAATTTGGAGATTGGAACAAAGTATTTTACTATATAGGAACCGTACTATTATAAATGTATTAGAAAACTATGTCTGTTCATGAGTAAAACACAACTTTGTTTTTAAAAATCCTTTAACATATGACGACGTTATTAATAATTTTCTTAATACAAAATTGTTCAAAAACTGATTTTCTGAAGGATGCTTTATATGGGTGTTAGGGTTTAATATGGGCCGAACCTCGTAAAATTTGGTGGAAGGATTTATATTTCTATAGAAGTTATTTATGCTAAATTTCATAGTGAAATTAATATAATTATCTACCTGTATATACCTATGGGCAATTTTGTGTCAAGTGACCCAACTTTTAAAATGTTTTCCGATTTGGATAATGGGATACGAGTGGGATATCTAATATTTTTTAACTGGAGAATAATATTTTGTTCATCTTTAACTCGATGCTACGTATTGGATATTTCCCTACCTCATGGAAAGTATCCGAAATTGTTATGATACCAAAACCGGGAAAAGATGTCACTCAAGTGACATCATACCGTCCCATTAGCCTGTTGTCTATATTCTCAAAACTTTTTGAAAAGTTATTGCTTGAAAGCTTTATAGTACACCTTAACGATAATTGCATTGTTTCTGACCATCAGTTTGGTTTCAGAAGAAAGCACAGCACTATCGAACAGGTACATCGGCATCAGCATTATTTATAGATATTTCTCAAGCTTTCGATAATGTCTGGCACGATGGACTAATACACAAAATTATCATATTATTACCTGCGAATGTTCACAAACTGATTAAAAATTATATATATGAAAGATCTTTTCAAATCAGATCTAAAGATGTGATCTCTTCACGTCGAAAAATATCTGCTGGAGTACCCCAGGGGAGTATTCTAGGTCCGTTCCTATATATTTTATATACTGCAGATATGCCAACGAGCGCTCTGACTCACACATCTACATTTGCGGATGATACCGCTTTTGTAAGCATACATGATAACCCTTCAATACTCACGTTACATTTTCTTTAAGACTAGAAAATTGTCTTCCCGTACAGATAAACAATATAAAAATTCCTGAACAAAGCCATGTGAGATATCTTGGTATCCACCTTGATCGCCGCTTAACATGGACTCACCACATTGAAGCCAAGGTTACACAAATAAAATTAAAGTCAGCTCAAATGTACTGGCTAATTGGACGACGGTCAGCTCTAGACTTGGAATACAAAGTGCTTTTATACAAAACAGTTATAAAACCGATATGGCTATACGGCATTCAACTGTGCGGAACAGCCTCCTCATGTAATGGTGAAAAATTACAAAGAAAGCAGTCAGCACTGTTAAGGTCAATAACAGGTGCCCCGTGGTACATTCGCAATAGTAATATTCATAGGGATCTCAATGTCCCCATTAATACGCGAGGAGATCAAATTCTCTTGTTTAACCTACTTGTCGAAACTAATGGATCACCCAAATCCCCTTGCCAGGGAGTTGCTGTCATTTGAGGGTCATAGACGACTGAGAATAACGGAAACATTGGATTTTGCCAGATAATCAAATTATCGAGAACTTTGGTTGAAATTGCATCGGCAATAACAACGTTAGTTATAATCTAGGTTAAGATTTTAATACTTATTGTAAATTTCTACATAAGAAAGATTCAATAAAGAATAAATAAAATGAAAAAAAAAAACAACTGGAGAATAAGATTTTTTCCAATATTTGGTACTAAATTTTCCCCTATTTTTTTCAAAATGGAAATTTTTGTTGTTTTTTGCTCAAAAGAACGCTTGAACCAATTCCTTTAAGAGCTTTGTGGTCACCCCCTCTAACTCTTGACCGATAAAGCTGAAAATTTGTGTCTGCCCTACTATCCAATAGTACTAACCTTGGTTGAAATTTCATCCAAATCGATTTTTAGAGTTGGGTGACTCGACACGAAATTGTCCATATCTATATTCTGCATCAATTAAGCTATGTCCGTCTGTCTGTATGTTTGTTGAAATATATTTTAGGAAAACCCCAGATAACTTCGGGATCCAAATCTTCAATAATTCGATCGTGTTTTCGAGCAATTTCCTATTTAAAATCAGCTAAATCACTCCATATATAAGGGGAATTTGACCCAAATTCCGAATAAAGCCAAAAAAAATAATAATTTTTGTCATTACATAGTAAAAAAATAAAACAACAACAACATAAGTTTGTTGTTGTAATTAGTTTTTTTTACAAAAAAGTTAACGTCTGAAAACAACATAGTATTTAATATGAAATTAATTTGAAAAATTTAAAATAAATTGAAAAAAAAATTTAAAAATAAATTTAAACATTTTTAAAAAAAAATTTCAAATTAAAAAAAAATTAAAGAATATTATATTTTATTTTGTAAATTGAATTCTTTTTTAAATAAAAAAATAAAATGTAATATTTTTTATTTTTTGTTTTAAATTGCAAATATTAAACCACTGATTTGTATTTAATGCTTTTATATGATGAAAATTATTCCTGATTCCCATCATATATTTTCTTTCAACCTTGAAATTTGTACTGAAATTCCAAAAATCAGCACATTTTGATTCAAGTGATCTTGCAAAATTGGACATGTAGGGTTAATTTTACTGGGTCCTGTGAAAAATGAAAGAATCTACTGATCTGTCAAAAAGCTTCCTTTGTTTATATAACTAAATTAATGTCGGACAGCGAAGAAGTTTAGATTCAATTTTCAAAAGGAACTCAAAAAATTAAAGTTTCTTGAACACTTTCTATTCCTTTTTGTTTGTTTAACACTAAGTAAAATTAATTCATTAGTCCTTTTCTAGAGCACACAGTTTTTTTAGAAAAATATTATTCTCTTCAATGTATCCTTTTAGAGAAGCAGGAAATAATCATCTACATGCAATCATACACTTCACCCAGTGGCAGTTGGAAAACTGGCAACTAATTCAAAACTGCTTTACGGCCGATTCTAAAAAAAAATAAATTAAAAAAACATAAAATCGTATGTACGAGAATAGTTGACTTATTCTGGTTGAAAGACAAGAGAGTGAGAGTATTTGGGCTACAGAGTGGGGTAATAATTTTAGCCTATGGCATGATATTTGGAGAGGAAACTAAACAACAATATTAATGGGATCAGTGGGATATTTCAATATGGATATTTCCACAATATAATTTTCATTATTTCACTCTCTCTACGTTAGGAATATAAAAACTTATTTAAAATAAATAAATTGTTGTTGCATTTATTTGGGTTTTGTCTATGTAGTGGTAGAAAATTGTGAACATTTTGGTTTTTTCTAGTTATTTTTAGTGTCAAATTCTTTTTTTTTTGTATTTTGTAAATATTTTCTTAAAATTCTAGAGAAAAACGATCAAAAAAATACATCAACAACAACAACAAAAAAGTATTCAATGTTTTTACGTCATTACCAAGGGAATTTAACAATTTGACTGTTTCAATTGTATTCATAAATTTCGTTTCCTTGTATAAGTTTGTTTTTCACTTTATTTTCGATACAATTTTATATCTATTCTCCAAATTGTTTGTTTTTATAGAATTTCCCATTAAATATTTTATTTTTGTTTAAGAAAAAATAAGTAATAGATATTGGAAAAAGATACAAATAATATTTGATTATACATTTTCAATGCGCGTACAGATTTTATAGATAGCAATATGTTTCGATATTTGGATTTTGCAGAAGAGTATGATGATGACGTACTTTAAATTTACTGCCCCGACATAAGATTTCTTTAATAACTTTAACAACTTGTTTAAATGATTTTATAAAAATAGAAATTTTGAAAAATATTAAAAAAAAAAACATGTTAATCATCAATGGAAATAGTGTTTAGACATTTATGTTTTTGATGACTAATATTTAATGTAAAGTGAAATTTGAAGTTTAATTCAATAAAAGTTGTTGATAATTTAGAACAACGGTTCCCAAATGGGGGTCCGTGGACCCCTAGTGGTCCGTAGTAAAATCCTAGGGGGTCCGCGAAGACAAACAATATTCTGCTTTTATGCAATAATCCCAGATTTTTTGGTAACTTTTTGAATTTTATTTTTTCGGTTGTTTATCAGGAAGAAGCTAGGCCCTACAAATTTATTGTATCAGGCAATATCTTACTCTATATTGTATATAGAGTAAGATATTGCCTGATATGTAATTTTTATTTCCTGTATATGTAGTGAAACAATGTTTTTTATTTCAGACGGATAATGATCTGTCTTACAATTAAATAAGGGATACTGGTATTCCGGACTATGAAGTTAGGTCACATTTCATAATTCAAAGACAAGCTTATACCAGATTTAAGTTTGTCAAATTGTAAGCAAAATTGTTCTTGTTTGTAAGGACTAAAATTATATATTTCAAAAACTGAGGTGACTCTTTATGCACCTTCAATACGTTAATTTAGTTAATTTTAAATATAAATATTCCCTTCCGACGTGATACAAAGATTTTAACTTGATTTTATCGACCAATATTATTAAATTAACATCAGAAAATCCATAGCGTTTCGCGTAAATATGTAGGCAAAACCTTGCAGTAAAAGTGTTCATGTCATATATTATGCGGATAATGCATTCCACAACAACATGGATGAAGTCCAACTTTCTTATATTATTTTCCCGAAAACTTAGCTCACTTTACCCCTCTGCAATCGCAATACATTTTTGAAACGTAACTCCTTAAGCACATGCCGACAATATTTGATAAAGAAACCTTTTTGTTACCTTGAAGAAAAATGAACATGAAAGATCTCACGATCATAAAATTAAACATCATGTTAACATTTCAACAAAGAAGTCTTTCTATCTTCAAAACCATGCAATTAAAAACCTATCGGGAATATTTTATAGATATGACATCTCTACATTTATTTGACCTAGGGATTTATGGACTAGGTCAATTTTCGGACGAACAATTATTTAGAACAATAAGATATCAAAATATGTATGGAGGTCCGCGAAATTAAATAAGTTCCTCAAGGGGTCCGCGAAGTAAAAACCGGTGGGAACCGCTGCTGTAGAGGGTCTTAAGTAGGTGTGAAAGGTTTGAGAACGTATACTGGCAGTGCGACAAACCCAATCCTATTTTATAGATCCGATGTTTGATGGTCGGCGTTTTATAAGAAATAATTAACTTAATATGGGAACGGCCCACAATCCTTAACAGATAATCCTCCAAAACAAAAAACTATAACATAGGACATGTTTGCATATACCCAGCAAAACTTTAAAAATAAGGGGTTAAAATGCTAAAATTAACTTACACAATAACATTTTTTAACACGGGAATGAAATTGGAAGAAAGTACTTACCACGCTCGCTTACAAATAGGCGGTAAGTAAGTAGTTTTTGTTTTGCCTACAAGGATACGCCCACTGCTTCTATTATTAGTTTTCACAGAAAAATATTTTGTTGGTATGTATTAAAAACAAAGTTTGAAAGCAATATGTCAAGTCATTATTTTGTAAGTCTTTACTAGACTCCTTCTAAGTAAATCAGACGGTGTTACCAAGTTTTTTACATACATATATTACGTAATTCTTAATTCCGCTTTTTCATTCGAGGAACATAACCTATTGAATTTACATATATTGTTAACAGTTTCCATTTTATATTTAAATGTGACTGTCATTACATACACCCGAGTGTTGTAGGATTATTCAGGTCAAATTTATGAGGATATTTACTGATAGTAAATAGTCAACATCGCAGTTTAGGTTACGAAAATCGTCCAGATCTTGTACTTAGTCTGCTCTCTGTAGAAAGGGCGTACTATATAAAAGTTATTTCTTCTGACATGCGTTTTGGTAAGTATGCCTTTAAGAAGATACAAGGCAGATCTTGTTATTAAGGCCTCTAAAAATAAGTAAAATTAAATCATAAAGAACGAAAAGTGTTTATTCGCTAATTACAGCAAATTGAGTAAAAAGATCCTCCTAACTGGGTGGAATATCGGCTCTACGGATACTTGTTGTGGATTGATATTGAGTGAGATGTCTTAGAGGCGCTTTATGATGACTTTGTAATTTTGTCATGTATTTTTCCCGTATTTTCAAAAATTCCTCCTATGAGAATATTTTTATTGTAAGGGGAAATCTGTAGATATTACTTACCCCCTCTCTAACAAAATCCTTGCTGGTCTACCTTTAGCTATTACTTCAGGAGGTTGTTAAGCGATATATGTAGCTTAGAGTGCTCCAAGCTTGTATGAAGGAAAAAAAATTTTATCCGACAGGCCGTCCCCCCCTCTGGAATTGTTCTATGGGTTGTAAAACTATGTCATGCAACAAATTAGGCTGATAGGATAACGTTAACAGGTGCCGCAACGGCTCAGAAGTTTCCAAGTGCATTTACAAGGGGAAAAAATCGATTTTTTTCAGTTTTTGCTAAAATTTTGCAACTTAATAATAAACTTTGCACTTTATTGTAAAGGAATCGTAATGTGCACAGAATAAGCATTTCAGAAAGATATAAAACACAAAAATTGGTTGAAAATTTTTAAAGTTATTGCAAATTCCCCAGGCCATTAACGTGTCTCACAGCACATGAATTCGAAATGTGACAAAAAAATTAAAATTTTTTAGGACATATTGTAAAAAAACCATTTTGTTACTTAAAATATACTAAAAATTACTTGAATACTAGCTTTTGTCCTTATACGATAACGCAAACTTGTTCTCAGCTATGGTCAAAAAAGTTTGATTTTTTCAACGGCCGTTTCAAATCTCCAATTTCAGTTTTTTTGAAACTTTGTTAAACAAATTTTAAAATTTTTAGAAGATCTCATGGGAATTTATGGACAATAGATAAGGGAATAAAACGGTAAAAAATTAGATCAATAATTCTTACAGTTTAGCTGTACCTGCGATTTGAACTCGGCGGATTTGGGGAAAATCGCATTTTTTTGTAATATATTAGAGAATACGTATTAATTTTTTACTGTTGTACATTTTAAACAAAGTATTTTCAGAGTATTATAGACCAGATAATATAAAATATATATTCCAAGTTTTATTCAAATCGGACATTCTTAACCCATAAAATGTGGAGTTCAAAGGTTAAATTTTGCTATATTTGGGAATTCTCAGTGCACCATATTAATATATTATTTATTTGTTGGCCATATTTACCAAAAATTACTGGAATTTATCGTATAAAGTCCGATATTTAAAATAGAGTGAAAAAAAGGTAAATTAACACTTTAAGGCACTTGGGAACAATTTAACACCAAAGTTCAAAAATTTGAAAAGGCACTATCCATTTGAATAAAGCTCTATATAATTAGAGAAATAGCAGAAATATAACAAAACCGTATATATTAAGTATAAAAAATTATACTTTAACCCTTTTCGACTATGGAGTAAACTATAGGTGTACATTTTTAAAAGAAAAATTTTGTTTTTAAAACTGATAATTTATGTAGTCCATTTTTTCGGACCATTTTCGACATAATATGTCTAAAAATACAAACTTTATAGGTTCAAAAAGGGTTAATTCATAAGTTTTTATACCTAATATATATTTTTATACCCACCATCAAAAAAGATGGGGGGTATATTGATTTTGTCATTCCGTTTGTAACACATCGAAATATTGCTCATAGACCCATAAAAGTATATATATTCCGAGTCCTTATTAAATTCTAAGACGATCTAGCCATGTCCGTCCGTCTGTCCGTCTGTCCGTCCGTCCGTCCGTCCGTCCGTCTGTCCGTCTGTCTGTTGAAATCACGATAGGGACCACACGAGAGGAGCTAGGCAGTTGAAATTTTGCATAAATATTCTCTATTGTTAAGGTTTGTTTGGTATTGAAAATGGGCAATATCGGTCCACTTTTTCGGATAGCCCCCATACAAGTGGACCTCCAAAAAACAGCTTCAACGGGCATAACTGCTTCAGAAGTACAAGTATAGCGATGAAATTCGACATAAATAAGTTCCATATGAGCCAAAATCTTTCTACCAAATTTTTTCAGGATCGGCCCATAAATGACCCTACCCCCCATATAAGGTCCCCTTCTGAAAATGACTTTAACACTCATTACTGGCCACAAAATGCAAGTATAGCGATGAAATTCGACATAAATAAGTTTCATGTGAGCCAAAATCTTTTTACCAAATTTTTTGAGGATCGGTCCATAATTGACCCTACCCCTCATATAAGGTCCCCTTTAGAAAATTACTTTAACACTCATTACTGGTCCAAAAATGCGAGTATAGCGATGAAATTCGGTACAAATAAGTTTCTTACGAACCGAAATCGCTCTACGAATTTTTTTTTAAGATCGGCAAATAAATGACCCTACCCCCCATATAAGGTCCCCTTCTGAAAATGACTTTAACGCTCATTATTGGCTAAAAAATACGAATATAGCAATAAAATTTTACACAATTAAGTTCCTCGCGAGCCAAAATCTTTTTAATAACTTTAATATGGATAGGTCCATAATTGGCCCTTCTCCCCCTATTGGGTCCACTTCAGGAAATAGCTTTAACGCTCATTACTGTCTTAAAAATAAGAGTAAAGCGATGAAATGCTACACACGTAAGTTTCTTACGAGCCAAAATCTCGGTACCAATTTTTTTTTTGGATCGGCCCATAAATGACCCTTCCCCCATATAAGGCCCCCTCTGCAAATAACTATACTGCTCATTACTGGCTTAAAAATATTAATGTAGTGACGAAAATTGACGCACATAAGTTTAATACGTGCCAAAATCTCTCCACTAAATTTAGGGAGGATCGGTCCATAATTTACCCTACCGCCCATACAAGGTTCCCTTTAGAAAATTTCTTAAACGATCATTACTGGCTTAAAAATATGAGTTATAAATACGGTTATGAAATTCGCTCCGAATTTCATGCGGAATGTGTCGGTAATTCACCCTACCCCCCCATATAAGCCACTTTATAAAATTACATGAACGCTAATTGCCGGTATAAAAATGCGAGAACAGCGAATGTAAACAAGTTTTATATGAACCAAAATCAGTCTACAAAAAGTTATGAGGATAGGTCAACAATTGACCATACACCACATATGAGATCCTCTTTAGAAAATTTGATGAAGAAAACTCTGATATTTACAAGTACAGTACAAAATATTAAAAATTAATATTTTGTTAGTTCAAAAGAGCTCGGTCCATAATTGTCTTAAGCTATATTCCAAACAACACCCTGATGTTTATATGGGAGCATTCCTTTTACGGCATACGGTTTGATGGTGGGTATATGAGATTCGGCACAGCCGAATATAACACTCTTACTTGTTTTGTTTTATTTATGTTATTCCTCTAATTATATAGAGCATTATTCAAATGGATAGTGTTTTTACGATTTTTTGATCTTCGGGGTTAAATTTTTCCCATGTGTTTTAAAGGGTTAATTTTACTTTTTTTCACTGCTATTTTAAACATAAGACTTTATACTAAAAATTCAAGTCATCTTTATTAAATATGACCGACAAATACATAATATTTCGATATGGTACACTGAGAATTCCCAAATATAGCAAAATTTGACCTTTGAACTCCACATTTTATGGGTTAAGAATGTCCGAATTGAATAAAACTTGGAATATATATTTTATATTATCTGGTCTATAATACTCTGAAAATACTTTGTTTAAAATGTACAACAGTAAAAAATTAATACGTATTCTCTAATATATTACAAAAAAATGCGATTTTCCCAAAATCCGCCGAGTTCAAATCGCAGGTACAGCTAAACTGTAAGAATTATTGATCTAATTTTTTTTACCGTTTTATTCCCTTATCTATTGTCCATAAATCCCCATGAGATCTTCTAAAAATTTTAAAATTTGTTTAACAAAGTTTCAAAAAAACTGAAATTGGAGATTTGAAACGGCCGTTGAAAAATTCAAACTTTTTTAACCATAGCTGAGAACAAGTTTGCGTTATCGTATAAAGACAAAAGCTAACATTCTAGTTATTATAGATATATTTTAAGTAACAAAATGTTTTTTTTACAATATTTCCTAAAAAATGTTAATTTTTTTGTCACATTTCGAATTCATGTGCTGTGAGACACGTTAATGGTCTGGGGAATTTGCAATAACTCTGAAAGTTTTCAACCAATATTTATGTTTTATATCTTTCCGAAAAGCTTATTATGTGTACATTGCGATTCCATCACAATACATTGTAAAGTTTATTATTAAGTGGCAAAATTTTAGCAAAAACTGAAAAAAATCGATTTTTTCCCCTTGTAAATGCACTTGGAAACTTTAGTGCCGTTGCGGCACCTGTTAACGTTATCCTATCAGCCTAATTTTTTGTATGACATAGTTTTACAACCCATAGAACAATTCTAGAGGGGGGGACGGGCAAAATTCGCAACTTCGTTTTTTTGGAGCACTCTAATGTAGCTATTACTACATCGATCCACATTACTTTTCTCTTTATCAAAAGGTATTGAGGGTCAATGTTAATTATTCTGTTGCCGTAAATTGAGGGCATCGGAACGTGAAGTGACTGATTGGTCATCGAATACTTACTAAGTTACATAAAGCTTTCTCTATAATAACGATATGAATAAAATTCACGCTCATTTGTGACTTCAACGTGACAAAAACATGACGTTGTTAAGTAGAATTAGAAGAAATAATGATATTTAAACGCTATCACAACAAAATCTATGATTCGACTTAGGTGTTCTATCCTAATCTTTATTTGAACCGAATAAACGTTCAAATAGGTTTTTATTGAAATTTTATATCTTTCCAAGTTTGTGTTATTCAAAATATTTATACGCGGGAAAATTTAGAATTTGTTTTAAAAAAAATGTTTCTGGAACGAGTGTAAACGGACATACTTCATATCCTTAAAAAGCATCGATGGAACTAGTGAAGCGTTTATTAGAATAAGTGTCGACTCCATAAAGCTTTAAAAGAATCGAAGGTGACAATTTCGACCAAAAATCATTGGACTCAACACGAAAGTAGAACGAGTACAGTCTATAAACCACCATTTTTGAACCAGTTGTGGAACTAATACAATTTTTCCTGAGTATCCTTATTTAATGTTTACTTAAGAATGATATATCTCCACTTTTAAACCATGTACATATGTATGTACATTTAATTTTTTGTAAATTTATTTTTTGAGAATGATGTAATAAAATTGTTAATTTCTTAGTTGATGACTGAATTACTGTAAAAATGTTTTCCTGGTATAGATCATCCCCATCTGTGCACGTTGTACATTCACATAAATTAACAGATATAATTAATTTTGAATTAAAATGTTTATTAATTGTATGAAATTATTTACACACATATTTTTGACAAATAAAATTCACAGACAACTAAAGCCGATGACGATATTCTTTAAGGTTTTTTTTGTCTGGGTTAATTAATTTTTGGCTATGCTATATTTTAATTAAAGTATAATGAGATTAGTTAAATAGGTACAACCGATAGTTTAGGTGCCTAAAAGGGAGGCGAATCTAATAATGTAATAATTCGGAAAATCTGGGCTGTAGCAAAACGTAGACACCTTTTTGGATTCGTTTATGTATGTATGCGGAATTATAATGTATCTTAGAAGTAAAGTAATTAATATGGACAATATCCTATATTAATCCTCCATTTTTAATGGCGAATTTCAAAACAAAAACTTTTTTGCAATATGTGGTATCGGTATATATTTATCGTTATGTAACCACTTAAATAACAAACTAAATATACCTTAAATTTTAAACGTAATTCAGAAATTTATAATATATATTTATCATGGATTTCTTTTCTCTTTAGATGTAATGAATAAAACTACTGAAATATATGAACGTCTGTCTGTCTGTCTTTCTGTCTCTAGTATATGTTAAAAATTTTGTAATACTTATTTCAATACATTTGTTTTTACGACACTCTGAGTCATAAACATATTCATTCTAAGTTCATAAATTAGATTTTTGGTGACTTTAAGTGAAACGAAATTTTTGCTAAAATACATGCCTTCTCTAAATCAGCAAATACGGGTGTAATAAACAAAGAACTATAAAATATTTTATAAAATTAATATTTCTCGTTAAAATCATGACAAAATTTTGATTTATCATAAATAATAATGAATAGTATGAAATATGTATTAAGATAAATTAGTATTAGTAGATATATATATACACATGTATGTAAAAATGTAATTTTTAGCTTATTTTTATTAATATTTAAATTAGAAAATATTTAGACAATTATATAATATATGCATATATACAAAAACGATCTAGGAACCAACTTGCCAATGACAGAATTGCTATTTTTTTACCAGAAGATAAAAAACTTCCAGATTTAAAACCACCTCGTCTACGTAAAGCAGTTTTGACTTTTTTATGGAAGCCATAGATATGATCATACATTCTTAGCTCTCATGGAAACGTAATGCTAAGAGTCGAATAAAGAAGGCACTATGTACTCTCTATATATCTAAGAAAATCTTTGGGTAGCGATGGGGTCTTAAACCATATATCGTACACTGGATATATATCGCTGTCATAAGACCTATTTTGAACTATGGGGCTCTTGTTTGGTGGAGAGCGGTGGTCATCAAGACTTTCTTTTCTAAACAACTTTAACTTTCTTTTCTAAACAAGGTACAAAGATTAGCAAAAACTGACTCTATGAATTCCTCCCCTCAGGTCAGTCTAGAGACGATGCTAAATATAACTCCTCTTAATCAAATGCATTGCTACTAAGTCTGATTAACGACTTAAACAGTCGAACGGACTAAAGCGTGATCGCATTGGTCACGGCACCGTCCTACAAAAGATAGGCAGGCCAATCATGACGCAAAAAATCGGACTACCTACATGGAATTTCGATAGAACTTTTAAGATCAGTATATATAAGGCCTCAAACAGTGTCCTAAGGGACAACGTGATCTCAATCTACACTAATAGTTCAAATACAGGAAGCGGTATGGGCTCTGGAATCTGGAGTTGTATGTATGTGATCGATACAGCCACGAGAAGAATCCGGAAACTGAATGTCGAAAATTCAACAATACATATCTATTTGTATAGCCTTGTATCAATCAAGGCTCTTAACTCCAACGTTTTTTAGTCGAAATGTCTTCCCTATTGTAACCAATCACTTGTACAACTGACACAACATCACATCAATTTGATATGAGTCCCAGAACATGGGGGCAACCAGGGAAATGAAGTATCTGATGAATGCGCAACCAGCCGGTTGTCCCAAGACGTAACTCCCTTGGTGACCGTATCAAACAGTTGGAACTCAGTTGGTCAAATATCATCAGTCCAGATAGCTCTGGCCTACTTTGTGTTTTAGTAAGAATTCGATTAGGATTCTCACGGTTATAATAACTGGGTACAGTATGATTCGACAAATGTTGGAAGATATGGGATACCCACGTTATTGTACAAGTTGTTTGGATGAGGAGGAGGTACAACACCTTCTATTCGACTGTCCAGCATTACAAGAGCGTAGACTACTATATTTGGTAGAGCATGATCTGGACTATATCCGGGATGTGTCACTGGTAAATAGGATCAGATTTATTATAAGTACCGGCTGGTTCTCACGAGAACCACATAGTCAACGAAACTATGGAGGGAAACTACTAATCCCTTTATGTATAAATTCTCAATATAGGGGTATATTAATTCCAAGTGTTCCGCAATGGGACCCAAGGCCTCCGAGTGAACTCGCTAACTTGCGATCAACCAACCAAGTAATTTGGGACTCTAAGCTTTTGAGCAAACGTAATTCTAAAAATTGTGCCTTCAATTCTTAGAAGAAAAGCTTCCTATGGGTTTTTAATCCTTACACTGTAAACAGGATGTACACAGTGGTAATAAGACCTTTTCATTTGTTTGCTGCCGAGTTCTACTTCGTACAAGAATCAAAAACTTTTTTGTCTTGATATTACAGGACATTGCCTCTAGGCAATGCTTGGCGAATCTGACCTCGGTAGTTAATAAAATGGATTTCTGCTAAATCGTTTAATAGACTGAGAGAGTCGGGCGTATTGAGACATGAAATATATTCTACAAACAGTTTTGAAGTTTCAAATCGGAATACCACATTTTTTGGGACAACGAATTCTCTATATAGACGCATTCTCAACTTCTATGGTTGTGTAGGGAAAATATCATCTTCATAGATCGTACCCTCTAGGCCTATTGTGTTATTAACAAGGAGGCGGGCATAACTAGTCTGTCTTAGACAAAGAATTGATTTGGTTAGGACATTGTTGCCTTTGGAAATAGTGGGGTATCAAACTCTATTGATTCACTGGAGCACCGTCGAAATGTAGCGTTTCGGTGCATTATTTAACTGTTCTATCGATTATTCAATGATTGTATTGCTCCAAATATCCATTTATGGTTGATTGTTCAGTCGACCGTACAACACATTACAGGAAAAATTTATAATTGATTCATACTTCTGCAGAAGTATATCATGTCGATCTAAAAAGATTTAAGACGAATGTCTACCCGCTCTATACTCGTTCCCACAACCTACTTCCCTAGTTCCAACACAATTCACTATATGAGTAAAAGTCATCCCCTGAGGGCTGGTTCAAAAAAAAACTTACTTAAGTTTATATTTTGTACTAATGACTATTTTGTACTAATGAATTTAATGACATCAGATTAAGTATTTCGATCACTGACTTTGCTTCTGTTCTACACATACATTGTATGGGTCATAAGTAGTGTTTCTGTAAAGTTTTATTTTTATCCAATTGCTACAATGCAATCTTGGTCCAGCTGGTATTGCACATCTTTCATATTTTTAAAAAGTATAATTCTGTTCAATGCACCTTAGAAATGTCTAATGCAAGTAAAGACGTGTGTAAATGTTTAATAGAGCCCATAATTAAAAATCGAATTTTTCTTAATTAAAAGCATTTCTTTCTTTTTGTTCGTTTTCATGTCTTTCACAGAATTTTATTACAAAATATTCATTAGATTCATAAATATTAATGCGATTGAATGCCTACGAGTACGGGTACATATAGAAAACAATTAATGTATTGAACGGTCTATTTAAAATGATTGTGAATGGCAGGAGGTTTTGTACTACTCGAACTCATGCTACGGGCAGATGAACAGACAGACAGACGGACAGACGGATACAAATGTTTGTTTTTTCATGTAAATTTGTAAATAATGTCGTGTGTGTTTGATGAGCGATAAACATGTTGTGCCTACCGTGCAGATATTTTACCCTAAAGGCATATATGCAAAATTTAGATAGATTTTTTGTTATTTTTATCTATAGTTCTTTTCAAAGCAGTGAATTAAAATGGACGCACAAATAAACATTCACAGTATTGGGGATTGTAATGACCACACGTTACCCTGTACGAGAGTGCATTACAAACAAAACAGCAAAAGTGTTGCACATTTGAGGAAAGTAAAAAAAAAAGAAAATAATCAACAAAAACAACATGTAAATAGACTCGTGGTTACAAATGAATTAATTTACACTTAAAGAAAAAATGGCCTAATTAGTAATTTCATTTGTATCAAATAATTTTAAAAATTAACTTCATAATTACACTGAGGAAATAATTTAATTGAAAATGTTCATTTTACATTCCCAATAAACATACATATTTTGTTAATTATTTCTTTACGTGTATTTAGTAGATATTTTTCAGATAGTTTAGATTTTAGCTAATGCATTGGATGCCATCCAAATTGTCAGTTTATAAATACTCATGATCAGGATCGTCGTCGGTCAGC
Source organism: Lucilia sericata (assembly GCF_015586225.1). NCBI lineage: Eukaryota > Metazoa > Arthropoda > Insecta > Diptera > Calliphoridae > Lucilia > Lucilia sericata. The sequence goes on along the minus strand of NW_023994724.1, from coordinate 95,627 downwards.
ATCGTACAGTTTTCTCGTTCTATTTTCAAACCACATCATGCCCTACAACTGAATACTTTTGTCGTCTTTTATCTGTTGTTTTATTCATGTTTTTGTATTGGTTTTCTATAAATTAAAAATACTTAAATTAAATCTTTTAATTAAATTTTAAAAACAATTCAATAGTAATTTGTTACCAAGGCGGACGCATGATTACATCTGTTCTTCTCTTTATACTAAATTTAAACGATTTGCAACAACAACGAACTCGTATTCTAAATTCAACTTCCTCGTAATGCCCTTCCTTTCTTTTTATACATAGTTCCGCATTAATGCTTATTTGTCTTTCTTAATTTAACTAATTATTATTAGATACCAATTAACAAATTGATTCATTTATAAATTGCTGTGGAATAATGAAATTGTTTATATTGATCATTTGTTAAAATATAAATTTTACAAAATTTAATCCAGGGTCTAGGTTAGTTCTTGTTTGTAACAAATTAAACCAATCGCAACAATCGCTACTTTAGTGCTTCCAAGTAATACGTAATAGAATCAGTCTTTACCGTTCCCAAGTAATCTAGAACAACGGTTCCAACGTCTTCAATCTGTACGTCCAGTTTGTTTTAACTATATAAATTCAGACAGAGTAACAAGGTTCTAGGGTTTCTCGGTATTCCCATTTAAATTCTATATTCACAGTACTCGACAACTCTACCTTTTACGACCTGGAGCTTTTTTGGATTAGGTCAATAGGACCTAATTTTTAGGTCTATAGGACCAATTTTTGGGCCTTGTCATAGAGGTTCTCGAAATTAAATAAATTCCTCAAGACGTCCTTGAAGCAAATTGCAATGGGAACCCTTGATCTAGAGAGTATACACTTTTTAATCGAATTCTCCATTTGTAATCGAAATGATGTGTGGTTACTGTCTCCAAAGAAGCCCATGACAAAATAGCTAACCCTGTGGCTAAAATGGTAATTAAAATCACAAATTCCGAACTACCACCCGTACTGCAGGCAACAAGAACATTTCCATGGATAACTTGCACCAAATTACTTTTGTAGAAGGGCCGAAGAAGCTGTGAATACGGCCTTGAGCTGGAATCAACCGAGAGGCGTCAATGTTAACCCGGCAAAGATGGACATGAAGTCGAAGTGCTTTACCTGAGTACCTGGCGTGTAGCCCTATCTCACGGTGGTACTTTTTCAACCACTGGGCGAGTATCAAGTAAACAACTCACCACTGCCCCTTTGTGTTTGTTACACGCAGGTCGCAATTTTTGTACATGGATATGCCGGTCCATGTACAAGCACTTTGCTCAAGTACTCGAGCTATCTAATCTCTTGCCAAAGTAGTCACGTTGAGGAAATACAGGTATCATGAGCAAGCTCAATCTACCCCGACATAATGTCGCCCAACCACACTACTAAGGCTCTGTTGATTCGGCAACAGCACCTAGGGGACGTAATTGGTAGTCCGAAAAACACAGATTATATTAATTGACAAGACTTTATTTCAGTGGTCACAGACACCCACTGTGATAAGTTGAGCATACACTCAACCATGTTGGAAAATCGCTTCAAAATTAAAGAAAGGGCAGTGACGACTTCGCACTCCATTGGCTAGATAGACCGTAGTCTAACTCTCATTCATCATTCATCGTTCATCTTACATCGGTTCCCCATTATCACACATCCGTCAAATCCATCAATCACTCCATTCTCTTTATAGAATTCAAAGTAGACATCAGAAACATCGTTCATCTTCGTTTACTAATTCTTCGCATTATCAGCTCAATTCCAACATTTTATTAATCCACAGTCATGCTCTGTAATTTGTACCGCTCCTTGCATCTAGGAACGATAACAGAAATGTATCTTGAAAATTTATATTTCACCGTGTATCAGTCTTTTAACCAAGCACCCCCTTCCTGCGATTTAGGTTTAAACCACAGCCACTACGTGGATCCCGAAGGAACCTCAACCAACTGACCAGCCAGGACAAGTCCTGTGGGCAACTGGCCACCCGTAGTACCAGATTATGTGGTGCTCTGGTTAGACCTCTTTTCAATTTATGCAAGGACTAGGCCAGGCAGTAAATTGTCAACACCAATTTATAGTCCCGGAAGACTACAGGTATTGGTAGCACCTATCTACCCCGGGATTGCAATAACACCAAGGCGGAGGTCTCGCCAAGGTAACATGCCCCCGGGGGGATGTAGATAGGACAGTGAAATTCTGGAAAAATTTCTTTGTCAGGCTTTTGTAGAACTTATATCCAAATATCTTGGGATTGATATTCATCCAGATATAACGCTCCTCACGAATACTAAATGGAAAATCTTAGGATTAACTTTCAAAATTGTGTATGTATAAGGTTTTAGTTTTTACCAACAATCATTTTCCATGAAAAGGAGCGCATAACAGGTCCGATAGTGGCCTAGCTGTATTTCTTCGGATTTTATATGCTTACACCCATTATTACAACTTGCCAATAACTAGGATTTTATAATGCCGATAATTCGTTTCCTTATGCTTTATACTCCCATGGTATCGTTAGAGAGTTACAAATTACATACTCTACACCACTATAGTAGGGAGGTTACTGATGATTGTAACTCACAAAAATATTGATTTGCTAAATATTAAGAGATATGTATGTATTAAATGTAAAATAAAGTTTATAGACTACATAACGGCTGAATCGATTTTGTATTACTGTATATCTGGAGGTTATATCCAACTTTTTATTTTGAAATTTCAAGTGGGCGAGAAGCCACGCCCATATTAAGATAATATTAAATCAGTATATCTGAGATAATATAACAGCTAGAGTCCTCAAATTTTGTCGCAGCCACTTTATTGTCAATATGATTATTTAGGACAAAAAGTTGGCGGAATAGCAGCAGGCATCTTCCATATAAATTAAATACAACTATTCGTTAATCTTGCAAGAAATATAACATTCATGTAAACATTTCGGGTAATAAATTGGCGGACTACCAATGAATAAAATACAAAAATTAGTTTATCTGGGAAACTAATAGGACTAAATTCTTCAAATTTTACACGAAGAACTTTAATATTAATTTAAACATTTTGTAGAAAACGGAGCGTACTTTCATCTGGGGGGCTTGGAGCCTCCATATGAAGTAAAGAGAAAATTCGTATATCTGAGAAACTATTAGAACTAGAATTGTCGAATTTTACATGAAGAACCTTGACATTCATGTGAACATTTAGAGAATAACGGCCGGACTACAATATTCTGTATGTCTGGGAAACTATTAGATTTTTCATAGATTACATTAAAATCTTAATTAATGTTTGGAAAAATTAGCGAATTTGCAATAATTTGCGAGACATCTCGCATATGTAACAAATGGTATATCTTGAAAACTATTGTAGTTAAAATCTTCAAAATCGTTAAGTGGGTTTTATATTTATATTGCTTTTAGGACAGCAAAGCACACTGGGTATAGCTAGTAAATAAAATAAAAACAACAAATCATTTAAAAGTGCAACAGCTAATAACAATATCGAATAGCATTATCGGATTAATGTCTTTAGGGTGTTCAGTAAAAAAAGAGAACTTTTGAAATCTGATTATGTATTTTGTCGAACACTCTAATTTCAATACTAGATATAGCAATCTGCGTATTTGTGTATGATATATTTCAAAAAATTTTCACGTAATATTTCAGTTGATGTGACAATGACAGTGGATCAAATGCATCTTTTAAAAGATCTTAAAAACCAACGACTGTTAAATCTTATTAGGTTATATAGAAGAAAGAGAATTAGATTAGTTGAGCTTACGATTTGAATTCAAAGTGTTTTAAATAAAAACAATTAAAGATAATATTTGTAAATTTCATTTTTTGTTCTGAATTTATGGATTAATATTGTGAAAAAATTTCAGTTTTCAATCCACTATATTTTGCATATAGAAAAGAATGAATAAATATTTTATTTGGGATTATGTGTGTCTGTATTTCAAAATATTGAATTTTTATGTTGTATTCATACTTATGGTGTCTAAAATTCAACGAATTGTATTTTTTGTACGTGCCAACAATATTTCGACAATACTTTGTAAAACATGCCTTTTAGAAAAAAATATATAAAATTAAGAAAAAAATATAAAAATATTGTGTGAATTTTATTATGACATTTTTGTTTATCATACACCCAAATTGTTGTATATTTAAACATATTTATATTATATACATACATATGTACAATACATATGTATTTTTCTTTTAAAATTTCAGCAAAATCAAATATTTCTTTTTTAAACATTTAATTTTATTTTTTATTAAAAAAAAATATCAAATATTTATGTTCAAATTTTATGAATTTAGCAATTTTGTTGCATAAAGTACATGACAAACATGTTTCTTTATAATATTTTTTATTTTGACCAATAAATATGTAAGATCTACGTTTATTTTCGAGAATTTATTTTACAACAACAAACAAAATATATATTTGAATTATTTGTTTTTAATATGTCCACAATATGTTTCCTTTGATATAGAAAACTGACCTAAAATAAGTATTATATCTAGAGAACATGTTCAAAAATGGTAATTTTCAGTTGTTCAGATCAATTGTTTTGTAAATTCATTTCATTTCTCTGGCGCTAAAATTAAATTTTATTTCAAAAATACATTTTTTATATTATATTTGTTCGTTTTAAATTTATCCTACTTAAATATGGGTCCAATCGTCTGTCTTGGATGTCATTTTGCAAGACTTGCGATACTGTGCCGTTACCGGTTGCCAATTGTTTTAATTGCTTAAATTTTATTATAAAATATTTAAAATTCTCATCATAGAAAAAAATTTAAATAAATTTTTTTATATATTTTGTTTACTCATCTGCATCTGAAAATACCATAAATAGATAAATTATGTATTTATAAATTTAACTATTATAATAAATAAAATAATTTATAAATAATAAAATAATTAATAAAATTATTACAGTTTAAACATTATAGACTAGACTATAGACTAGACTATAGAGTAGACTATAGACTAGACTATAGACTAGACTATAGACTAGACTATAGATTAGACTATAGACTAGACTATAGACTAGACTAGACTATACACTAGAATATAGACTAGACAATATACTATAGACTAGACTATAGACTAGACTATAGACTAGACTATAGACTAGACTATACACTAGACTATATACTAGACTATAGACTAGAATATAGACTAGACTATAGACTAGACTATAGACTAGACTATAGACTAGACTATAGACTAGACTATAGACTAGACTATAGACTAGACTATAGACTAGACTATAGACTAGACTATAGACTAGACTATAGACTAGACTATAGACTAGACTATAGACTAGACTATAGACTAGATTATAGACTAGACTATAGACCAGACTATAGACTAGACTATAGACTAGACTATAGACTAGACTATAGACTAGACTATAGACTAGACTATAGACTAGACTATAGACTAGACTATAGACTAGACTATAGACTAGACTATAGACTAGACTATAGACTAGATAATAGACTAGACTATAGACTAGACTATAGACTAGACTATAGACTAGACTATAGACTAGACTATAGACTAGACTATAGACTAGACTATAGACTAGACTATAGACTAGACTATAGACTAGACTATAGACTAGACTATAGACTAGACTATAGACTAGACTATAGACTAGACTATAGACTAGACTATAGACTAGACTATAGACTAGACTATAGACTAGACTATAGACTAGACTATAGACTAGACTATAGACTAGACTATAGACTAGACTATAGACTAGACTATAGACTAGACTATAGACTAGACTAGACTATAGACTAGACTATAGACTATAGACTAGACTATAGACTAGACTATATACTAGACTATAGACTAGACTATAGACTAGACTATAGACTAGACTATAGACTAGACTATAGACTAGACTATAGACTAGACTATAGACCAGACTATAGACTAGACTATAGACTAGACTAGACTAGACTATAGACTAGACTATAGACTAGACTATAGACTAGACTAGACTAGACTATAGCAAGACTATAGACTAGACTATAACGACTAGACTATAGACTAGATTGTAGACTAGACTATAGACTAGACTATAGACTAGACTATAGACTAGATTATAGACTAGACTATATACTAGTCTATAGACTAGACTATAGACTAGACTATAGACTAGACTATAGACTAGACTATAGACAAGACCATAGACCAGACTATAGACTAGACTATAGACTAGTCTATAGACTAGACTATAGACTAGACTATAGACTAGACTATAGACTAGACTATAGACTAGACTAGACTATAGACTAGACTATAAACTAGACTATAGACTAGACTATTGACTAGACTATAGACTAGACTATAGACTAGACTATAGACTAGACTATTGACTAGACTATAGACTAGACTATAGATTAGACTATAGATTAGACTATAGACTAGACTATAGACTAGACTATAGACTAGACTATAGACTAGACTATATACTAGACTATAGACTAGACTATAGAATAGACCATAGACTAGACTATAAACTAGACTATAGACTCGACTATAGACTAGACCATAGACCAGACTATAGACTAGACTATAGACTAGTCTGTAGACTAGACTATAGACTAGACTATAGACTAGACTATAGACTAGACTATAACTAGACTATAGACTAGACTATAGACTAGACTATAGAATAGACTATAGACTAGACTATAGACTAGACTATAGACTAGACTATGAACTAGACTATAGACTAGACTATAGACTAGACTATTAGACTAGACTATAGACAAGACTATAGACTAGACTATAGACTAGACTATGGACTAGACTATAGACTAGACTATAGACTAGACTAGACTAGACTATAGACTAGACTATAGACTAGACTATAGACTGACTAATAGACTATAGACTACAATAGACTAGACTATAGACTAGACTATAGACTAGACTATAGACTAGACTATAGACTAAACTATAGACTAGACTATAGACTAGACTATAGACTAGACTATAGACTAGACTATAGACTAGACTATAGACTAGACTAGACTATAGACTAGACTATAGACTAGACTATAGACTAGATTATAGACTAGACTATAGACTAGACTATAGACTAGACTATAGACTAGACTATAGACTAGACTATAGACTAGACTATGAACTAGACTATAGACTAGACTATAGACTAGACTATAGACTAGACTATAGACTAGACTATAGACTAGTCTGTAGACTAGACTATAGACTAGACTATAGACTAGACTATAGACTAGACTATAGACTAGACTATAGACTAGACTATAGACTAGACTATAGACTAGACTATAGACTAGACTATAGACTAGACTATAGACTAGACTATAGAATAGACTATAGACTAGACTATAGACTAGACTATAGACTAGACTATGAACTAGACTATAGACTAGACTATAGACTAGACTATAGACTAGACTATAGACAAGACTATAGACTAGACTATAGACAAGACTATAGACTAGACTATAGACTAGACTATAGACTAGACTATAGACTAGACTAGACTAGACTAGACTAGACTATAGAATAGACTATAGGACTACACTATAGACTAGACTATAGACTAGACTATAGACTAGACTATAGACTAGACTATAGACTAGACTATAGACTAGACTATAGACTAGACTATAGACTAGACTATAGACTAGACTATAGACTAGACTAGACTAGACTAGACTAGACTAGACTATAGACTATAGACTAGACTAGACTATAGACTAGACTAGACTATAGACTAGACTATAGACTAGACTAGACTATAGACTAGACTAGACTATAGACTAGACAGACTAGACTATAGACTAGACTATAGACTAGACTATAGACTAGACTATAGACTAGGACTATAGACTAGACTATAGACTAGACTATAGACTAGACTATAGACTAGACTATAGACTAGACTATAGACTAGACTATAGACTAGACTATAGACTAGACTATAGACTATAACTAGACTATAGACTAGATTATAGACTAGACTATAGACTAGACTATAGACTAGACCATAGACTAGACTATAGACTAGATTATAGACTAGACTATAGACTAGACTATAGACTAAACTATAGACTAGACTATAGACTAGACTATAGACTAGACTATAGACTAGACTATAGACTAGACTATAGACTAGACTATAGACTAGACTATAGACTAGACTATAGACTAGACTATAGACTAGACTATAGACTAGACTATAGACTAGACTATAGACTAGACTATAGACTAGACTATAGACTAGACTATAGACTAGACTATAGACTAGACTATAGACTAGACTATAGACTAGACTATAGACTAGACTATAGACTAGACTATAGAATAGACTATGGAATAGACTATAGACTAGACTATAGAATAGACTATGGAATAGACTATAGACTAGACTATAGACTAGACTAAAGACTAGACTATAGACCAGACTATAGACTAGATTATAGACTAGACTATGGACTAGACTATAGACTAGGCTGTAGACTAGACTATAGACTAGACTATAGGAGTTGGATTTTCAACAAAATAATTACTTCAATAATATTACTGATCCAAAAACTTTTATAAAAGGTATGATATCACAATTCTAAAAATATTGAAACGACTCAATTAGTGTTAATGTTCTATTAAAAACTATTAATTTTTAAATAGTAGTAGTTTTTTTAATTTTTATGATGAATATCAATAATTATTTAATTTAGTTAATAATGTTATGACAAAATAATGTAAATAAATATTTTTGCTTTTAAACTAAAGTGCAATTAAAAATATTTACTCTAAAAATAGTTTTCTATAAAAAATATAAATTTTTAAAAAATTATAAATAAAATAAAACGTTCGAAATAAAATAATGTTATTTTATAAATTTAGTTGAAAATGTTTAGGTTATTAAAGTATTTCTGGCTTTTACAAACTCTTTGTGCGGTCAATGCGAGAGTGGTACGAAATTAAATATTATTTATTAATTTATTTATAAATATTTTGACAAAAATTGTTTTCTTTAGATTGATGCTTATTATGAGGGCTTAAAATGTGACTCATATAATAAACATTTTATAGCTAAACTTGAATGTTGGTTGTCGACCGATGCCAAAGGTCAAAAAACAATGAACGCAGTTTTAATTTTGAAAGTAGATTTAAACGAAGTTTTAAATCATTATAAATTTCTTGTGACAGTAAAAAACAAAACCAATACATATTATCGTTAGACCTCAATATTTGCGAAGCATTGGGAGCATTATTTACTAATCCAGTTACTCGAATGATGTCAGAGGAAATTCATCGTGTTAGTAATTTTCCCTACGATTGTCCGTTGAAAAAGGTATGTTTTATATAGATAGAAATAACTTAATTTTATTTTGTATTTCATTACAGGGTATTCCATATGTGATAAATAATTTTACCATAAACTGGAAATTGATTCCAACTTTTACACCAGCTCTTACATGGTATTCAAATTCTATATTTTTTATTGGAAAGAGACATGTTCTTACATTTGATGCCTTTGGGCGTGTTGAGCATAAAAGGAAGAAGAAAAATAAAAATAAATAAAAAATTAAATACATACCCAGCAAAAACTGGGTAATTGCTTTCAGTTGTAATTACTTACCTATCAATATACTTTTCAATGGATTACATAGAAGTAGTCTAGTAATGTCTTACTAATAATGTGTTATATAAATACTTTATAATTCATTAGTAATCTTGCCAGTAAAGATATAGAAGCTGTATACGTTTTTTCATGCGATTTACAATGATTACTTTTTCTAATTACTTGTAATCGTTTGTGTTAAGTACTTGCCTCCAATGACATAATGATGTGTAATGTAATGTGTAATGTGAATGTTAGCATTTTAATCCCTTACATTGTAATGGAAGTTTTTACTGGGTACATGTGTATGTTCTAAAATGTTCTAAAATTTAACTACAGTAAAATATTTTCTTTGCCTAAACAATGGCATACGATTTGTCAATAAGAATCTTAAAGAATTCCTATAAAGATCATTTATTTGGATATTATTTTCGATATCATGGCAAGTGGTATGGATATGAGTATGATTTTGCTAATTGGTACACATTTGTTGTAAAGCCCACATACTTATGTACTTTAAAAATATCGTCTGAGTTGGGACAGGATATCTATACACTTAAGAAAACATTTCTTAGTTATTACATCGGAGTTAGGTGCCCCGATACATGCTAGATGATAGGAGGTATCGAGATTAAATTCTCGGATTCGTGATAATATCGATGGATTCAATTGTATACTGTAAAACTGTGAAGACATTAAGCATTATGATACATACTATATCGGCCCGCCTATTAACCACCCAACAAAAGCTTACATACCTTGAAAACTAAGGGGTTGAAATGCAAAAATTTATTTACATAATAGCATTTTAGGTCATTATTTGAACACGAGAATGACATTGGAGCAAGTACTTACCACGCTCGCTTATTAATAGGGAGTTAGGTAAGTACTTACTACGACCGCCAACAAATATGGAGTTAAGTAAGTAGTTTTGTTTCTGAGAAAAAATACCTACAATGATACGTCCACTGCGTCAATTATTAATTTTCTCGAAAAAAAAATTAATTTTGGGAAGTCGACATTATATGGGAGCTATGACCAATTATGGGAGATATGACCACTTATGGTTCGATCTGATTTATATATTAATTTATAAAATATATTTATGTCAATTTTTTTTTCCTAAATCCTTATTTGTCAATGAAATATCTGCTTTTATGTGATTTTCGGAGGAGGACCTTATATAGGAGCTATGATCAATTGTGGACCGCTCTGGAAAAAATTTAGCAGAAACATTTATATGTATGTATATATGTACTCATAACGCATTTATGCAGAATTTTATCCCGATATCTTTATTTGTTAATTAATTATGTGCATTTAAGTGATTTTCGCAAGGGGACCTTATATAGAAGCTATGATCAATTTCGGATCTATCCGGAAAAATCTCGCTTTGCAATTTATATGTACTTTAAATACATTCATAACGGACAATATTTGATTTCATTTGCTTAGTTTTAATGTGAACATGTTTAAGCAAACAGATAGACGGACATAGATAAATCGTCTCAAAGTTTCATAAGGACCCGATATATATGTATATATCTTTTATCTATATATATAAAAGTGAATGTGTGTTTGTATGTTTGTTTGGATTTTATATACTGCTAAACCGATTTTACTGCAATTTTCACAGTGTATTCCTATATGTCTGGAAGGAATTTCAAATAGGCTAGGAGCCACGCCCACAAGTATTATAAGTCGCTTATCTGAGTAACTGCAACAGACAGAGTCCTCAAATTTTGTATGAGCAACTTTGACATCCATATGAATTCATGATGGTAAAATGGGCAGCCTAGCTACAGTGGGCGTGGCACCTTCCATATAAAGAAAATCTTAAATTAGTAGGTATATTTTAGAAAATAAAACAGCACCTCCCATATTAATTAAATTCAAAAATTCATATATCTTGGAAACTGTTAGAACTAGAATCTTCAAAAATGGTCTTTTTATTTATATAGATTTTGGGGTAGCAAAGCCCACTGGGTATAGCTAGTATAGGTATATACTTCATTAGGTATCAGATGAATATTTCCTGGTGTTACACATGGAATGACAAACTTATATATTCCCTCCATCACCACTGATGGTGGTGCACACAGGGCACAGAGGGCCACCATGGTGGAGGGTATACAAATTACGACATACAACGATACGACGCCGATTAAAACAAAAAATATCAAAACCCAATAGTGATAGATTATCCCAGAGAGCGTAGGGTGTGTAATATTGGTCATATGAGCACCTTAAAGTATGTGAATCGTCTTTAAAAATAATATTTATAATAAAATTTCTTAGTACATTAAGCCATGTCCGTCCGATTGTACGTCCAAGACAAAACATTGAAATTCTATTGAAAATAGACCCCATATATCACCAGTCTATAATTTATATACATATTTTTAAATATTATCTTAAACCAAACCTGCTTACCAAACCACGGTCTAAACTACTGGTTAGTTTCTGTGTCATTCATAGTTTGATTTATTTTACCAAAATCAATTAATTTGAAACACGTTTGATAAAAGATCTTGTTAGTGGGTTTTATTTCTGCCATAATTTTTTGTAAAAATAATGACAAAATAATGTTAATTTAATTATAATTAAACTATTTACTTTTGCCCTACGCAAAAGTTAGAATAGTACATTATTGGAACATATTTTTGAAACTTTTAGTTACTCTTCATATGAAATTTTGAGAATTTGAACTGATCCATCCCTGCACTTTATGAATCTGTCACAGGTCTACATGGATTCCTTCCATTAATATGGAAGATTTTTTGTTAGTGTTCTAGTAAGTCGATGCTGCTAAAGGTCCCTTCAGACGATCACACTTTACGTACGATAAGTGTAATGAAAAAGTAAAATTAAATTCCATCCGTATGACAAAAAAAAGAATAAAAGTCGTATGATTTATATTTTTCGTGTTTACACGATTGGTATAAAACAATAACAAACTAAGATAGAAACAGCTGTTTCAGTTTTTATACCCTACACCACTTTAGTGGGGAGAGTATATTGGGTTTGTGCTGATGTTTGTAACGCACAATAATATTGGTCATATACCACCCACCTTAAAGTATACCAATCGGCTTAAAATCATTTTCTGAGTCGATTTAGCTATGTCCGTCCGTCCATGTAAACCTTGTAATCAAACTACAGGTCGCAATTTTGAAATTTGGTACATGACCTTCTATTGCCCCAGGGACGAAGTCTATTGAAAATGGTTAACATCGGTTCATTATTTCACCTAGCCCCCATACAACTGAACCCGACGAATAGGAATTTTAAGTTCATAATTATGTTTAATGTATTCGTATCTCGACAAAAAGCTGCAAAATTAAGTTCTATAGTAGCCTTGATGACTCTCATGAATTTTATAATTATAGGGTCTCATTTGACCATAGCCCCTATATAAGGCCCCCTTCAAAATTTGACTTAAATGTCCACAATTTTATTCAACAATAAATGGCTTAAGTATATCTGAGGCAAGGGACAATTCAACTTAAATGCTTTATTATGAAAACTAAATCACCTTTTATTTTTGTAACAGATGTAGGGTATTATATGGTCGGCCTCGCCCAACTATAATTTCTTACTTGTTTTGTATGTGTTTACCTAAAAATACATCCCTGATCTAATGCAACTTGCTTGTTTTTTGAATCATTTAAAAAAATGAAGAGAGCCATACGACTGTCAAATTTTCCATCCGTATTTTCTCTCAATGTGTGATGGTTTCATTACATATTGCGTTTAGACGATCCCATCCATTCTCTTCTACACAAAATTTTGACAGATCATATTACTTAAGGGCCCTGCAGACGATCACACTTTACGTACGACAAGTCTAATGAAAAAGTAAAATGAAATTCCATCCGTATGACAAAAAAGAGAATAAAAGTCGTATGATTTATATTTTTCGTGTTTACACGATTGCTATAAAACAATAACAAAGTAAAATGGAAACAGCTGTTTCACTTTTTTTGTATGTGTTTACCTTAAAATACATCCCTGATCTAATGCAACTTGCTTGTTTTTTGAATCATTTAAAAAAATGAAGAGAGCCATACGACTGTCAAATTTTCCATCCGTATTTTCTCTAAATGTGTGATGGTTTCATCACATATCGCGTTTAGACGATCCCATCCGTTCTCTTCTACACAAAATTTTGACAAATCATATTACTTGTGTGCTCGTGTGAAGGGGACTTTAAGTGCTCGTGTGAAGGGGGCTTAATGGGGCCTTTACGTACGAAAAGTCTAATGAAAAAGTAAAATGAAATTCGATCCGTATGACAAAAAAGAGAATAAAAGTTGAGATATAAGCTGAATTTGCGAATTCGTAATATAGTGAGCATTCGTATCGAATGTGATAAAAAAGTTAACTACCGGTTTTAATTAAGTTGTCAAGTAATTATAGGATTTTAAAATTTGTTTACCAGATTGCTTAATTAGAAGATTTGTAAACTTTGGTTTTAATCAAATTTCATTTTGTTTTTAATGAAAAATGTTTACCATGCATCACTGAACTTAAATTTAGTTTTAACTATTAATGAAACATATGTATTGTTGTTGTGCGAACAAAAAGTCTTATGTGCATTTTTTATTCCATAAATTAAAAGTTTTATTGCACTATTATTTATCGTTTAAACAATTTTCAAAAATACTCAACGGTTGTAAAATTAGTAAATCGACAACAGTGTGAGTATTGTTTAAAAGCATAATATAAAAAATTAACTTTTTAAAATCTTCTGGAAGTTAAAAAAAAAAAACACTTAGGACCTTTTGTTGTTTAAACGATAAAATGTAAATTATAGTAATATAAATCGAAAAACTAACATATCCATTAAATTAAAAGTAATTCCCTGATTGTTTACTAGTTCTAAAGAACAATTCAGTTTGAAATGTCTATTGTATTAAAATATTTATTTTTTTTCCAAATTCTTCGTCTGATCAATGCTAGAATAGTATGATATAATAACAATAACAACGACAAGTTCTTATTCCACTAATAAAGACTTTTTCAGATAAACGCCTACTTTGAGGGTTTGGATTGTTCCATATATGATAAGGATTATGTGGAAAAAGTCGAATGTTGGTTGGCAACGGATGTCAAGGGTCAAAACATGATGAATGCAATAATTGTTTTAAAAAAAGACATATTGACTCTTATAAATCGATATCAATTTCTGATAGAAGTACAAAATAATAACAATTCATATTTATCGATGGAAGTCGACATTTGTAAGGCCTTGGGAACATCATTCAAAAATCCCGTTACACGTATGGTATCCGAAGAAGCTCATCGTATTAGCAATTTTCCATATGCTTGTCCATTGAAGAAGGTATGTTTTTTTATACAGGTACATAGTTTGTATTCTTTTGATATGGTTTTTTATAGGGTATTCGTTATGCTATTAATAATTTCACCATTAACTCCCGGCTTATACCAACGTTTACGCCAGCTCTTAGATGGATTTCAAATTCGGAATTTTTTGTAGGTCAGAAACATGTCTTGAGATTTGATGCTTTTGGTCGTGTTGAGCACATGAAGATGAAAGCAAACAAAAAATCTTAAATACATATTTAACGTTTAATTTAAATAAATCATTAAGAGAAATTTTCAGAATTGTTTCAATTTAATTCTTAATGGATTGTTTGTCAATGGTTTGTGCACTTTTGCGGTAATTAAATCGTTTGAGTTTAATTGTTTACTTTAAATAATGTCATTTTAATTGCATCAAAATGATTTATTTATAAAGGCATCAATCTGTTATAAATCAGACAAAATATTTTATACAAATGTGTTCGGATGAGTACACCTACATATGTACATAAATACATCCATATTGAAAAAAATACTCCTTTTTATCGGCTTATATCACTAACTATAAGACTGGCATACATTAAAATTCGGGGTCTTTAAAACTGAATTTAAAAAGATCCATCATGGTAATTAAGAAGATTTATAGTTTTTCCGATCCGTTCGTTGAATTGTTTTGCGTTCTCATTATTATTCGTATTTAGTTGTTTCCAATAGTAGTTCGCCTTTGTGGGTCCTTCAATTCTTCGTACATTATTTCCAAACTCTTGCAGATTTGTGTCTCCTTTTGCATCTTGTCTATCCCTTTAACGTTGCCTAACTATTTTTCTGTTTACCGTATACCAATCAGATGACAGTAAGCGGTAAATCTTCTTCTTTGCCTTTGGTTTTGATGACTAATCATTTGGGTACCTGCTTCTTTTCTAGGCTTCGACGTTTGCCTTAAAACATTTCGACTACTGTCCTATTACACCAGAACCATTAGTATTACTCTGTGTACTCAGTTTTTCATAATCAGCTCTTATGCCCCAGTAAAAAAGTTTAAAGGACATACGATCTCAAAAGATGAAAATCCAATTTGTATAAAAAAATTGCTATTACAACCCAGCTTAAGCTGAGAACCTCTGCTTCAAAATAATGTACAACACGTATACAAATTTATAATATTCTTTTGATATTGTAAGCCCTTTAAACTTTGATGTACTTTTGGAAGGACATAAAAGTTGATTATAAATATAGTAATATGCAGAATTACCAGAAATGGACTCTAGTTTTACTTTTTTATGTTATAGGGTATTATGTAACTCTTACTGCACGAATTTGTGCCTTTATTGAACACCATTCGTGTCCTAACAAAGTCCATCAAAGACGATATCAATGTATCAAATTTCGTGACGGCATCAGTAAGATTAGCTTAACTTATCTATCTATCTATCTATCTATCTATCTATCTATCTATCTATTATCTATCTATCTATCTATCTATCTATCTATCTATCTATCTATCTTATCTATCTATCTATCTATCTATCTATCTATCTATCTATCTATCTATCTATCTATCTATCTATCTATCTATCTATCTATCTATCTATCTATCTATCTATCTATCTATCTATCTATCTATCTATCTATCTATCTATCTATCTATCTATCTATCTATCTATCTATCTATCTATCTATCTATCTATCTATCTATCTATCTATCTATCTATCTATCTATCTATCTATCTATCTATCTATCTATCTATCTATCTATCTATCTATCTATCTATCTATCTATCTATCTATCTATCTATCTATCTATCTATCTATCTATCTATCTATCTATCTATCTATCTATCTATCTATCTATCTATCTATCTATCTATCTATCTATCTATCTATCTATCTATCTATCTATCTATCTATCTATCTATCTATCTATCTATCTATCTATCTATCTATCTATCTATCTATCTATCTATCTATCTATCTATCTATCTATCTATCTATCTATCTATCTATCTATCTATCTATCTATCTATCTATCTATCTATCTATCTATCTATCTATCTATCTATCTATCTATCTAGCTATCTATCTATCTATCTATCTATCATCTTCTTCATCTATCTATCTATCTACTATCTATCTATCTATCTATCAGACTATCTATCTAGTCTATCTATCTATCTATCGATCTATCTATCTATCTATCTATCTATCTATCTATCTATCTTATCTATCTATCTATCTATCTATCTATCTATCTATCTATCTATTCTAGCTATCTATCTATCTATCTAATCTATCTATCTATCTATCTATCTATCTATCTATCTATCGATCTATCTATCTATATATCTATCTATCTATCTATCTATCTATCTATCTATCTATCTATCTAGCTATGCTATCTATCTATCCTATCTATCTATCGATCTATTCTATCTATCTATCTATCTATCTATCTATCTAGCTATCTATCTAAAATTCCCTATTATATATCTATCTATCTATCTATCTATCTATCTATCTATCTATCTCTATCTATCTATCTATCTATCTATCTATCTATCTATCTATCTATCTATCTCTATCTATCTATCTATCTATCTATCTATCTATCTATCTATCTATCTATCTATCTATCTATCTATCTATCTATCTATCTATCTATCTATCTATCTATCTATCTATCTATCTATCCTATCTATCTATCTATCTATCTATCTATCTATCTATCTATCTATCTATCTATCTATCTATCTATCTATCTATCTATCTATCTATCTATCTATCTATCTATCTATCTATCTATCTATCTATCTATCTATCTATCTATATCTATCTATATCTATATTTTTTTGGCTAAAATACATTCTGAAGTTAAATTTGTTAATTAAAATAGTTAAAAATACCATTCATTGTAATTTGTTTTAAATTAAATTCTTTAGTTCTATTTTTATACACGTGTTTTCATTGAATTGTTGAACAATTTTGTAAATTTATCGATAGTTTTCATTATATTTTTAGAACATTTTATTTTTTAACCTGCAGCATTGTAGTGTTAATGACCTTGATAACATCAGTCAGTCAGTTATTATTACTTTATATAACAGAACTATTTAAATACCTATGAATTTGAAACGATTAAAAAATATTTCATAATAAAAATATATATTTGATTTAAAACAAAAGATATTTCGTATAATTTAAAATCAATCAAATTTATGAATATTTTCAGAGAAAAAAAAAAGTAAATGAAAAAAAACTAGTAAAATGAGTGGACGTTTGGATGGATGTCTTGAGCAATTACGCGTATAAAAATAGAAATAATTTTTACCTTCTCTTTTCATTTTCTTTACTCTCTTAATTATCATAATCGTAGAACAACCATTTTGTTTGTTTATTTGTTTGTGATTTACACGTGTATGAGTAGATTTTTATTGGCTAAATGCATATGTGTGAGTGTGTATGTTGCTGTTTTTTACGTCCATGAAATTAAAACAACAACAAAAATTAAGAAAAAGAAAACTACACAAAAAATTTAAAAGTAAATACATAAGAAAATTTTGAAATAAAATAAAAATTTTGAGAAAATTATTTTCCCCAACAACAAAATGTTGCAAAAGTTGTTTTGTTTAAAACAGATTTTAAATATAAACGGTGAAATATTTTAGTATTTATTCATAACAAAAATATTTTTTTTTAAATAAATAACAATTTACATAGATTTACATACATATTCAAACTTACTCATGTATGTATATGTGTATGGTTATGGGTAGATGTGCATGTATGTTTCTATTTTTTGGTAGAAATCAAAGGAAAAAAATCAAGAAATAAAAACAAAAATTTATTTATTTTTGTTAAATTGAATCTAATTTAAATTACATTCACTAAATTGTGAGAAACAAATAAAATTTGCAGAATTAGCAGAATAGCAACAAATACCAAAAAATTCTGAAAAAAATTTAATTCAAAAATAAAATGTTCTTGAAATGTTTTTAGTATTTTATTATTTATTGTAGTTATTATTGTTGTTATAATAGCTGAATAAAAAAAATAACAAAAAGAAAAGACGTCGAATTTCACAAAACAGACATTTTAGTTTTTTAAAAAATATATTCTGTTTCTAAACATAAAAACACTGATGGTCCAAAAACTAAATGCAGCCATTCGCTATTTTTTTAAATTAAAAAAAAAGTTGTCAACTAAATGTTGGAAAACTTAACTAAAACGAAGACTCTTTAGTTGCACTTATTTTTTGGAACAAATGTGTATTTCTAACATGCAAGACTACAATGCGTATGAGTGATTGCATAGTGTTTTCCAATAAATTTTATTGCATTTTTTTAATTATTTCGAATTCCTTTTTCTTTGCAAAAATTTAAAATATGAGACAATCACAACAACAACAAACAAACAGCCATCTGCAACTACATCAATAACAACAACAAAATTATATAAAATTGTCTCATAATTTCACTTCAACAAATAATTAATAAACAAATTGGCAACAAATTCTTTTAATGCATTTAAATGTGACATTACAAAAAAAAAAACACAAAAATATTACACAAAAACTTTACGAAATTATGTTGTTATTACAACAAAACATCATCGTTGTTGTATGTTTTTCCTTGTGACATTCGTAAGGCTCTCAAGAGACTAGACAAGTCCGACATACATGTGTAGCAAAGAAAATATGTATGTTGCTCATACGACATGGTTGTCAATATTAATAAAGATTATTGAGAATGGGTTTTTTAAAATTATTTATTTATTTCTTTTCTTTTTTGTTTTGTTGTTGTTGCTGTTTGTTGATGCTAAATATAGTATTCAAACTAAAGTGTATCAAAAATGAATTTATTTTATTTGCAAAATTTATGTATATGTTTGTATGTTGACATTCGTTTTACATTTGTTAGGAACGTGTTTGATGATCGCAAAAATGATTTGACCGGCCGGCAGTGATGTTAATTCTACATAGACAAGTACATACTCGCATACATATATAAATAGATAAATACATATTTATGTTTTGATTTAACATTGAAAAAATTAATAGAACATTTTTGTGAAGGACGAACAGAAATTATATAGTTTAATACTGATGTATAGAGGCATGTCGCAGCTGCATCATTTAAACTCTTTCAAACATATCTACATAATTGTAATTAATTACAATTACAAGTAATTGTAATTGGCAAAAAGTCGGATATAAGTAATTGTATTTGGTAATTGGTTATTGCTCAATTACACATTACAAATAATTCTAATTGACCATGTAATTATTTATTTAATGTAATCATTATCCCCAAGACTGTTACTCTTTATTAGAATACTTAAAAGTAATAAACATGGTAGTCATTGAAAAGTAAGACGTTATGAAAGTACCAGTGTTGGGGGGTAATTACTTGTAATTGTAATTGAAGTTACATTTACATTAAATTCTTTGTAATTGAAGTTTTGACAATTACAATTACTTGTAATGGTAATTGGAGTTTTGCCAATTACAATTAATTGTAATTGAAAAATGTCCAATTACAATTATTTGTAATTGTGAATTTTGTTCCTTATAATTACATGTAATTTGTTATCAGTAATACCTTAATGACAATTTCAAGTAATTTTAATTGGAAACTTCAATTACAATTACAAATAATTGTAATTGGCAAAAACTTCAATTACAAGTAATATTAATTGGTTATTGGTCAATTAAAAGTATTTGTAATTGGTTATTACTCAATTACACATTACAAGTAATTGTAATTGACCATGTAATAAATTACTTTGTGTAATCATTACCCCCCATGCCTGGTAAGGGAAAAATCTTGTTGTGGATCCAAAGGCTAGGTCCATATAGGTCATTGAAAACCAAAAAAATGCGTTTTTTATTAATCCAATGTAGTTCTTAGCATTTACACTTGAGCTTAAAAACTTATGCTCGAAGGTGCCATAACAGGAAATTGCTCCCCATACCATCACACCACCAACGCTGCTATATATTTTTCAATTTTCTATAATATTGAAGCTGAAATTAAGCATGTATAGTGAGCATGAAGTGAGAACTTATAAGAGCGGACTTTTTTGTTCTATAAAAGGTACTTTTTGAATTTTCTATAATATTGAACATAGAAACTTGAAATTGAGTATATAGAGCCTTGATTAAGTGACACATACAAGGGGACTTTTTAGTACTTTTTCGTTGTACAAAAAGTACTTTTTGAATTTTCTATAATATTGAACCTAGAAACATGAAATTGAGCTTATAGAGCCCGAATTTAGTGACAACCTATAAAAAGGGACTTTTTGGTGTTTTCCGGATTAAGTGATAACAAATAAAAGGAGATTTATTGGTACATTTTCATTGTATAAAAGGTACTTTTTGAATTGTCTACCATATTGAACATAAAAACATGAAATTAAGTGAGCGAGAACATATAAAAGGGGACTTTTTAGTACTTTTTTTCTTCTTCATGAACCTAGAAACATAAAATTAAACATTATGAGTCCTAAGTTAGTGATAATCAGCAGGAGAGGATTTTTGGTACTATTTCGTTCTATGACTAGTACTTTTTGGCTTTTATGCACCCTAATTGATTGAAAATCTTTAAAATGAGACTTTTTGGTACTTTTTCGCTTTTGGAACTGCTATTTTTTGATTTTTTGTAATAAAATTCGTACCAACTGTTTTTTAACACATCATGGTAAAAGGTATATAAGATTCGGCACAACCGAATACACAACTCTTACTTGTTTTTCAATAACATCCGTTGTCAAAGTATGTACGGATAGTTGTCAAGTCAACAACAAAAATAAAAAAAAACACGACGTTATCACATCTACAAAAACAAAAAAAATAATACATGACGTTGTCAAATCATAAACGCGGATTTGATATACGGTTTACGTTGCTAACTACGAATTTTAAAAATGTTTTTATAATATTTCTTTATTTATTTATATGGGACATCTTTTCGGAATAAAAACGATGTGTTATCAAAGCGACAATAGTATATTGTCAAACAGAACATTTCGTTGTGGAAATGACAACGATGCATTGCCGAAATGACACAAAGCGTAATCAAAATGACAACAATGCATTGTTACACTGACAATGATTCATTGTCATAATGATAACTGGGTGTTATTTAAATTTTATTCACATCCGTTGTCTATACGTTAACAAACTGTTTAAAACGGATTGTAAAATTAAAGAATTTAATACTTAAGCCACAAGTATATAGTCGCGAGGAATAAAATGTGAAAAATTAGTGTGTGATACGACATTTTACTGTTATTTTCGGGGTTAGCACATCAAATAATAAGAGGATTGGTGAAATCAAACAAAAGCAAATAATATCTCACCTTGTTTTAAACACAACTTAAATATTGGTTAAAGATATTTAATATAATCATAAGCTCCAAAGTCATATTCGGGACTCCCATTATATGGGGGCTTGATAAAATTGTAAAGCGATTTCAAACAAAATCAATAAGGTAACGTGTGTCAAATTTTAAGGAATTGGGATATAGACTGTATTTATCACCACAAACGCATTATAATGGTGTAGGTTATAACTATAGTCTTTATGAAACTATGGTATATATGGTTAACAACATAAATTTTTAAAATAATATTTTTTCAATGTCGGTCCCTTAAACTGTCGAGAGTATAATTGTTACAGTATTTCTCTAGGTTTTAGAAATGTTAATGGTAGGTAGGTAGATTGATAGGAGGATGTATGCTACATCAAATTCGAAGAAATGCACCTAGGCCACTATCGGGCCTGTTGTGCGCTCCTTATCATGAAAAAAAGGGAACTGAATGAAGCGTTCAGAAACTCAGTTTCCTGAACGTAATTCCTAAGAATCTTCCAATCAGAGTTAGTCAGGAATATTATTTCCCGAATAACATCACTTCCAAGATACTTGGATCTTACTTCGACGAATGCCTGGCAGTGGCAAAGAAAGTGCTGCAGAGTTTCACTGTCCTCTCCACATGCTCTACATTCGCCTGAATCCGCACGTCCAATTTTGCATAGATGTACTCGTAACCCTGTCCACTACGAATACGTACAATCATACTAACTTCAGACTTGCTCATTTTGAGTAGATTTTTCGTCTTGCTCTCATCAGGGTCACCCCATAGGATCTTCGTGGTTCTACCCACTGTTTCATTATTCCAAGAGGCCTTATGGGATTCTCTCACCAATATTTTTAGTTCAGCTTTTGTTGCGTCGAATGGGGGTATATGTGATTTTCAAGCCTGAGACAGATGTACGGAAACCAATCCCGCCTCCATCTGTAAGAGTGCCGGGAAAATGCCATCCGGCCCTGCAGCTTTATAGGGAGCGAAGCTCTAGGTTACCCCTTTAACCATATCAGATGTAATTACAATTTCCGTGTTAGCCTCCCCTTCCTCCAATATCGGTTCATATATGTTAATAGAAATAAAAAGTGACTCTGAATCGATTCATGTTAATAGATTCAATTTTTATGAATATCATTCCAAGTACATATACCATTTCTTTTTTCCTATAATTGAACTATGTACTATAACTATTACGAAAATATGCAATAAAAATAACATATTGAAAACATAATATATTTAAACATTTTTTTTAATAATTAATTAGATAAAAAATAGATTCTAAATTATATTTCACACCAGGTGTTTTTATTATTTAAATAAGAATAATTGGATTATATCAGATACAATGGAAGTAAATACTAACACTGTACAACAAATTATACAATTAAGTATTAAAAACGGTAGAAAAAAGAAACAATATAGAGTTGATAAAAGTTTAATATTTCCTTTATTATTTAATTTAAAAAGAATATTTAATTCGATTCGAAATACAACTACATACAGACATATGTATAAAATTAGAAAATTTTATATATTTTCTTTTTAATTTAAATAAAAATATTGACGCATTCTCTAATACAAACACATACTATCGTATCTATCATGTACTGATAGATACGATGTGTATTTGTTTATCACTGATATCGTAGAGATTCGTACGTTCGTTCATTTTGTTTAACAATTTCCCACCAATACCAAGACAATGAACAAATAAATAAATAAAAATAAAATAAGTATAATAGTCTATTTTATTTTATTTGTTGAAAATTTTGAGGCAAAAATAAGAAAAGATTTTCTAAAAAAAAAGTTCACTTTTGGCTGATGATAGATAGAAAATTGTTTAGAGAATAAAATGATACCAACCTAATCGTACTACACGGCATAAAATACAATATGAGGAACCTCATTATCATTTTGATCATCCTCATCCGCAGCATCATTGAATATACCACGTACTAACTGTGTAAAAATAACACACAACAATCTCCTCAACTCACTCCCATACATACAGACATATGTACATACAGTCAGTCATTTAGCCCGGCAGTCAGCCAGCCAGCCATTCAGTCAGACAATCACTATTTTTTTCACAATTCTAATCTATTCTAATATTATTTCTTCGTTCATTTCATTTCATTTCGTTTTCAGTATTGTTTTGTATTCCATTCGAAACTGAAACACATACGATAAACATTTCGAAAAGCAAATCATAATGAAGAAGCAGACGGACAGACACATTATTCAAATAAAGAAAATTTTCAATTTTGAATAAAAAAAAAGTAGAAATTTAGAAAAACATCACACACAATTTACTTGTGCTACTTTTATTTTCCTCGATTCATATGTGGGTTGAGACCTGAAAACTTTTTTTCTTTATAGTGTTATTTTTCGGTTGAGTTTCTATTTTGTTTTTTTTTTTTTTAATTTTTTTATTAAAAATACAAATATTTAGGTATTTGTTTTTCTTAAATACGTCTAAGACCCAGAAAATAGTATTATATTTATATTTCATTTCATGTACATACCACAAATACATTTATATATATACTACATATATAGATAAAATAACAACAACAATTATATACTAGATATACCTTTTGTTTTTGAGCATTTTTAAACTTTTATGGAAATTCATTAAATTTTGTTGGCTCTTAGTGGATTTTCAAAATTCACACACAATACAAATCCTTATCATGTGTGTTGTTATTGTTGGTTTGTTTGTTTGACTCTGCCAAAAATAAACATTTTATAAACAAATTCTAAATCGATTTGATTTAAATATTTATACGTGATCACGATCATAAAATTCACTGATATGTTGATTAATGTCTTGTCCATACATACGATAAAAATATTGATTTAGATATGTTTTAATTACATTAACAATATAAATGGTGTCAAGTGACCCAACTTTTAAATCGATGTTTTCCATTTTGAAAAAATAGAGTAAAAATTAAGTTTAAAATATTGAAAAATATCTTATTCTAGAGTTGAGAAATGATTTTTTTGATAGATATCCCACTCGCATCCCATTATGGGACTATAAAGTACTAAAAGGAAATTGTATAAGCTTTCTTCTGAGCAAAAAATATTAAAAAATTATTTAATTTTTTTTTTTTAAATTTAAAAAAAATTTAATTTTTTTTGGCAACAATGAAGAAATAGCTATTTGAACTCCTTTGGATCAATGGGTGAAAAGTTACACTCATTTGAATAAAACTTGGTATGACCAAAATGTCCAACTTTTACCTCCTCTAAGTCTGGCAGTTATTGACCGATAGAGCTTGCCTTCTATCCAATTGTACTAACCTTGGTGCAAATTTTATCAAAATCTATTTTTTGAGTTGGGTCACATGAAGTTGCCCTTATATATGTATATACCCTTCTCAGGAAGGTGAAGCATATAATAAAATTAATAAATTCGTATGTTATAAATATAAATTAGTAAATTAAAATATAATTAGTAAATTAGAAAGTCGGTTATTATTATGCAAATTAAACAGGTTTGTTGCTCTACTAGACTTTTTGGAGTTAGCACTTTTTCAATGAGTGTTTCCATATGATTATAATTTATATATTTTTGGTTCATTCGACACACACAATAGACAATTTAGGTCCACGATTTACCCAAGTTTCCATACAAGTCACTTTTGTATAGTCCAAAACACAATATAAGATCCCCTTTTCACAAAAACTTTAACGATGAAATAAACAAGTCCTATCTATATAGAAAATTTAATGATGATCGGTCCATAATGGACCTCATATAAAGGATCTTATTTCTATATTATTATGAAAAATAAATAAAATTTTATAATCACAACTGCTGTAGGGTATAATATGGTCGGCCACGTTTTTTTACTTATTTTAATTGACGTTTGATCTATTTTCTGACACATCAAGTTTCTGAAATATTTTAATTTTTTCTTTGTTTCTTGTTTCGCCTTAATGCATCTTGTATATTTTCGTATTATTTTACACTCGTATAACTTTACGTTTATTTTTCGTATATTTATTTATGTTGTTGTATTCAATGTCAAACTATCATTTTCATGTGAATGTGCTGATTTTAAGAAGAAGAATAATTTCATAAAGTAAACATTTAAAAGCGCTTTGAAGTTAAATATAATGAAAAATATGAGTATTTTCAAAATAATTTTCTCATTCTGTTCCATTCAGAGATTACTATGTAGTGTTTGAGTGACTTAATCGTTTTTGCTTGTAAATTATCCATATATAAAAAATTCAATCCATTCGGAACTTTTTTTTTTCCAAAATATGGAGTTAAAATGAAGGGATAGAATACGTTGAAAAAAGGAAGTAGAAGGAAAAGGAAAAAAAATTTAATTGGAAATACAATCATTTTAGTTCTGTCCATATCTATAATCACGTTCATTTTAAATGCGATGCAATACGAAGTGATATGTAATAAAAACAAGTAAGAGTTTTATATTCGGCTATTCCGAATATCAATCACCATCAAATCATATGCCATATATTTCAAGTGAATTTCGAAAAGTGGTCCTATATGAATATCCATTAGTTTTGAATCGATCCTTTTATTTTCTAAATGTTAATATATCGTATGTAAATAGGTAGTATGAACGTCAGGTTGATAGTACTATGTTATTATTATTATTATTATTTTTGGTAAATGGGGTTCTATAGGAGTTATGGTCAAATATGAACAAATTCTCACAAAATTTGACAAATATGTTGATTTCAATAAATCTTGTTATGTTGAATTGTCTACACTATCCATATTTTTTGTGCCACTTATCTGTGCTAAAGTTTTATTTTCTCCAGGTGAAATATAAACCCTGTTAATGTCGAATTTCATAGCTATGTATGTACATACATATATATTTTAAGCCAGTTTTTGGGGTTTAAAATTATTTTCTGAAGGTGATCTTATATCGGTTGTAGGGTCAGGATCGTTCAATATCCTTATAAAATTTGACCAATAAAACATATTATGTCGAAGGGTAGGGTTAATTAAGGTCCGGTCCTTATAAAATTTAGTGTGCAGATTTTATTTCCCATAAAAGATTTCAATGTAAAGTTTCGTTGCTAAACTAGCATTTTGAAGCAATTTATGAGTGTTGAAGTCAGTTTCTGAAGGGAACCTTATATGGGGGTCAATTATAGACCGATCTTTATAAAATTTGACAGAGAGATTAAAGTTTGTTTAAGCCTAATTTTGTTGCTTTACTGGCAGTTTGAAACAAGTAATGAGCGTTTTTTGAGGAGTAGGGTCAATTATTGACCGACCCTCATAAATTTTGGTGGAGAAATTTTAGTTTCTATAAAATATGTATATGACGAATTTTGATACTTTACTGGCAGTTTGAAGCAAGTTATGAGTGTTTTAGTCATTTTCTGAAGGGGACCTTACACGGGGAGTTGGGTCAATTGTAGAACGATTCTTATAAAATTTGACAGAGAGATTTTAATTCCCATAAAACTTGTTAACGTGGAACTTCGTTGCTATACTATGGAAGATGTTATAAGCAATATAGTCATTTTCTGAAGGGGACCTTACATGGGGGGGTTGGGTCAATTTTGGACCGTTCCTCATGAAGTTTGACAGAGTAATCGAGTTATGTTATGCGACTTATGAACGTTAAAAGCATTTTCTGAAAATTTTACAAAAACATTTTAATTCTTATAAAACTTGTTTATGTCGAATTTCATTGCTATACGAGATTTTTTGAGTCAGTTATCTGAGTCATATCATATCATAGACATTTTCTGAGGAGAACCTTATAAGGGGCAAGGTGAAATCGTTATTGCCCTTTCTCAATTCCAAATAAACTGCAACAACCAAAAATATTTATGCGAAATTTCTGCTCTTAGTTTATCCCGTTTGGACTCCATCGTGTTTTCAACAGATCGTCTTAGAATCTAATAATGACCCAGAATATACATATGTACTTTTGTGGGTCTTAGACCATATACCCTTCATCTTTCTGTTCTGCATTTGAATACTACTTCATATCTTAGTTGAATCTTTGTTTTTAACTCTGTAATTTGTTGGCGGTGTGTTTAAACACTCAAAATAACAGGTTATCCCACGTTGTTTCGGAGAGACCAATCGACCAATACCTTTATATAGGAAGTTGGAGCTCCGAACAATTAAATAATTATTTGGTCTCCAACAACAAGGAAACACAATCAGTACGTTGTTTTTTTTTTTTTTTTTTTTGAGTTTGGATGTAAAAAATTTAATTTTTGTTAAAATTTTGAGACAAAAATTTTCAATAGGAAACTTCATGAAAACATGTCTGATATATTGAAGATTCAGAAAATTGATTTCAACAGACACACAGATGGACATGGCTTAAACGACTCCGCTATCCAGAATAATAAATTGTGTGACAAATCTTGTTTATAATAAAAACAAAACAATAAGAACATATTTTGTTGTTGTTTGCGGAAGTAAATTTTTAAGTATAAAACTAACAACAAATTAGATATAACAATGAAGCTGCATGTTATTGTGGCATTTTTTTAATGGTGTTTTGGTATGTAATGACATGGTTGTTTCGGAATTTTTCTCATATTTCCTTTATTTATGCACCGATATTGCTGTAGATTTGGATTCCTAAGATATCTGAGGTCTTCAGAAAAATGATTTCAACAAATAGTCAGGCAGATAGATAGACAGACGGACGGACTTAGCCTTATCGATATCTACAAGGATTAAGAATACATATTATGTATTTATAAGATCGGAAAATTATATTGTGGAAGTTATAAACGGAATAACAAACTTATATATACCCTTCTCAGGAAGGGGAAGTGTTTGAATTTGTAATTTCGTTTGAAAACATATTATGGTTCATAAGCAACGTCCGTCTGTCTGTCTATTGAACGGTAATAACAAATTGTTTACTTTTCTTCTAAATATAAATTTTTTGGATGTTTTTTTTTACAAAATTAACTTTACTAAATTAAGTTATTTATGATAAGTAAAAAACTTTATTTGTTGTTTTTTTTTTTAATTTACTTTTATTGACTTTTTAAATCCTTATTATATAATTTTATTTTTAATTTTTATTTTTTTTTACAAAATTTTTACAAAATTTTTTTTTAACTCAAAATTATTCAATCAAGATCAATGTCAACAAAACTGATAACAGGACCGACCACTTTTTGACGATTGAAGCAATTAACAAAAAATCAGCTGTTTGCTTAAAGTTTAGCTATATATACACAAAAAACAACAACCACTTTAAGAATGTTTTTTTTTTATAGAAAGCACTAGAACTTTTGCTGTATGGAATCCCCAGAGCTATTGAGACAAAAAAAAAAAATAGAAAAACAATTGAATACGGCGCCGTCAACAAAAAACAACTACAAATTATATTCAATCAAAAAAAAAAATGCATTATATTTTAAATGCTGCCAAGTTTTTGTTAAATAATTATTTACTGCTGATATTAGAATGCGAATTTAGATGAAATAGGATGAGATGAGATCAGTTGTATTGAGATGATTTAGATAAATAAGAATAATGCGTTAGCGATAAAACAACAACAACACTAATGCAACAACAAATATTCGAATAACAATATAATACATATACATATGTAAACACCTTGACGAAGAAATTTGTTTTTTTTTTTTGTCTATTTTATAGTACCTATTTACCTCTATATAAATACATACATGGTATATACAGATATATGTATATATATAAAAATTCTATATGCCAGAGTGTTTATATACAGAACCACTTTATAACCTGAACCCACCACGATCATCACCCACTACTATTTTTCACTCATATGAATGTTATGCTGTTGTTCCTCTTCCTCCGTTCATTCCTGTGTATTGGTTAGAGAGATATAAACTGTTTTTTTTTTATTATTTAGCTATTGTTGTTGTTGTTCTTTTGGTTGGGGTTATCAGTGTATGTGTGATTTGATGATTATGGCTAAAATCCCTTCAAACATTTAAAAGAGAAAACTATTGCGCATCACCCCAGACGCCACGTCAGAAACACTTCTGGACGATTGTCAGACGAGAACGCACATTTTACAAAAACAAAATACATTGATTTCGAATTTTCGTCTTCTAGAAATATACTTTTAAGTTACTTCCGGATGATAGTTAGAAGAGTGCATCCATTTTGCTTAAACAAAAAACCATGCCTGTTGAATTTTTTTCATCTGGAAGTATACGTTTTAGTGACTTCTGTATGAGAGTTGGGTGAGAACACACATTTTACAATAACAAAATACATTGTTTCCTAATTTGTATCTTCTTGATTTGTATGTTTATGTCACTTCTGGAAGACAGTTTGAAGAGTGTTCACATTAATGTTGTATTTTATTCATCTGGAAGTGTGGATTGTAGTCACTTCTGTACAATTGTCAGACGAGAGCACACATTTTACAAAAACAAAATACATTGATTTCTAGTTTTCGCCGTCTGGAAGTATACTTTTAGGTTACTTCCGGATGATAGTAAGAAGAGTACAAAAACAAAAAATATAAATACTCCATTTTTTAGCGTGAAAAAAAAAAAAAATAAATAATGCAGAAATTTTGTTAAGTTCAGTGATGTTTTGTGTTTTGTTCAGTCATGTTCAGTTTTAATTATTCATCGTAAAACTTAAATGAGTTCTTGAATTTAATGTTCATAGAAAAATAGTGTAATTAAAATATTGTGAATCTTAAGTAATAAAAAACAATATGACAGTGTTGTGTTAAAAATCAACTGTTAATAAACATTTAAGAAGGTTTTCTTAATTGGCGAAGTGTATTAAATATATACCAAAAAGTATAAGGAAGGATTATATAAATAAAATTAAAAAGTAAGTTGTCATATTAAAATACTATTTTAGGAATATGTTAACAACTCTAAACGGCTTCCATTTCCATTATTTTTAAAAAAGTCTAATATGTTTCATTAAAAATGTTTTTATATTAAATTTCGACTCTCTCTTAATTCGTTTAGGAGGTATAAGCATTTAAAGACTTTTTCAAGTTGTACATTTCGGCTTTCATTTGATGAACATTGCATTTTTAACATATTTAGATTTATTTGAGTTAAATCTTAACTTTCAATATTTTTAAAACTATTTGCGCGTTTAGGTCTGGAATCACCATATTGAAATTAATACTACTGTTTTATACATAAACTAGCTTTACCCAGTGTGCTTTGCTACCCTAAAAGCAGTATAAATAAAAAACGCACTTAACGATTTTGAAGACTCTAACTGCAATAGTTCTCTAGATTTACAATATGTTACATATTAGAGATGCCAAGCAAATTACTGAAAGTTCGCCAATTTCTATCTATCTATGAAAAATTTGAATAATATAATAGTTTCCAAGATATACGAAATCTTTTATTTAGTTCATTTATGTAGTGCCAAGCCCCCAATTGAAAGCTCGCCCGCTATTCTCTAAATGTTCACATGAATGTCAGAGTTTTTTATGTAAAATTTTAAGATTCTAGCTCTAGTAGTTTCCAGTTATACAATTTTTCTATTTCATTCATGTGGAGGCTTCAAGCTCCCCAGATGAAAGTCCGATCTTTTTCCCCCAAAATGTTCAGTTGAATATTAAAGTAATTTATGCAAAATTTGAAGAATCTAGTTCTATTAGTTTCCCAGATAAATGAACTTTTGTATTTAATTAATATGGGAAGTGCCAAGTCCCCCATTTATAGTCCGCCAATTATTCCCTAAATGTTCACATTAATGTCAAAGTACTTCATGTAATATTTAAAGATTCTACATCTAATAGTTTCTCAGATATAGGAATTTTTCTATTTAATTCATATGGGGGCTCCAAGCCCCCCCAGATGGAAGTCCGATCTTTTTCATCCAAAATGTTCAGACGAATATTTAAGTACTTAGTGCAAAAGTTGACGAATTTTTGCATAAAAGCCCGCCCTTTTTTCTCCAAAATGTTTAGATGAATATTAAAGTAATTTGTGCAAAATTTGAAGAATCTAGTTCTATTAGTTACCCAGATAAACGAAATTTTGTATTTAATTAATATGGGAGGTACCAAGTCCCCCATTGAAAGTCCGCCCGTTATACTCTAATTGTTCAGATGAATGTCAAAGTTCTTCAAGTAAAATTTGAAGATTCTAGCTCTAATAGTTTCTCAGATATACGAATTTTTCTATTTAATTCATATGGGGGCTCCAAGCCCCCCCCAGATGGAAGTCCGATCTTTTTCATCCAAAATGTTCAGACGAATATTTAAGTACTTAGTGCAAAAGTTGACGAATTTTTGCATTTAATTAATATGGGAGGTGCCGCTCCCCTCATGGGTAGTCCGCCAATTTATTTCCCAAAATGTAAACATGGATGTTATAGTTATTTGTGCAAAATTTTAAGATTCTAACTGTAATTATTTCTAAGATAAACGAATTTTTGTTTTTAATGTATATGGGAGGTGCCACGCCCCCTAATGCAAGTCCGCCTACTTTTTGTCCTAAATAATCATATTTACACTAAAGTGGCTCCGACAAAATTTGAGGACTCTAACTGTTATATTATCTCAAATATACGGATTTAATATTTTATAATATGGGCGTGGCACCTCGCCCACTTGAAATTTCAAAATAAAAAGTAGCCTATTACCTATTCCAGACATACAGGAATACGCTGTGAAAATTTCAAGAAAATCGGTTCAGCGGTTTTGTAGTCTATAACGTTCAAACATACAAACAAACACACATTCATTTTTATATATATAGATTATTTTTTGACTTGGGTCACTCGACACGAAATTGCCCATATAAGATATTTAATATTGAAATCAGATAGTTTTAAACCCACCCTTTTTAAATAAATACAATTTTATTAATTTCCATATAGCTTTGGATTTAATTATTCTAATTATAGGTACTTTTTTAGTTATTAATACCAGGTCTTTCTATGACCTATCATAAGATACTAATATTCTTAATATTTAGCATGCTGTTCCCAAGATATTGAACCTAAGTATTAGAAGAGAGCAAACAAAAAATGTCAAAAGCAATATCCCGTTTAGGTTCGTTAAGGTGTTTCTATCGTTAGTGACTGTAAATAATTTAAAAAATAATCCATGACTTAGGAATTTCAGATCTTTATAGACGGTTTAATTCCAAGTTATTGAAAAAATGTTCATGAAAGGTAATGTTTTTATTGATTCAAAACAATAAATAAATAAATTAATTAATTTTTAATTATTTTATTTTTTAGAAAGCAGTAGCTAATATTAAAATACTTCTAACTGAATTAAAATATAAAAAAGGGATCTGGTAAGTTATAAATGTCTTATTTCATCACGTGGTTCTACTAAAAATGTCGATTATTTGCAGAAAATGTAAAAAATGGATCTGACCGTTTAAACTTTGGTGGTAAATGTATTGGACATGAGAGAATCCTATTTTTATTGCTTCCTAAAGTATAACTGGTAATTTCAATAAATACAAAAGTATGTATATTCAATATTAATTATAACATTATTTTGGTTTATTTCGTTGAAGGATTAATGCGTTCCATAATATAACTCTTACAATTTGATGGATTAATCATAAAATTGATGAAGAACTACAAAAATATTTTAGAGTCCAACGTTTTACAATTTTTGGAAGTATACCAGTCAGCAGTTGGAATATTAATACAGACTCCCTGAAAATTATCTTATTATAAGGTAATAATTCTAAATTTTTGATACATATGTACATTAGACCGACTCCCTCTGTATGGAAAGCAAAAACGTGTTTTTGTTACCCCTCCCAAAATTTACCTTGCTTTGTTTTATGATGATTCCCAAAATATTTTAAGTGACCACTGAACCAAATTAAAAAAAGGTATTTTGGAATTATTTTTTTTAAATTTTTGTTTGTTTTGAAACAAAATATCCAATACGGGGTATCGTTTAAAAGGTATTTTAAAGTCGCGTCCAATGATGTATTAATCATAAATAACCGTTTGCTTATAATTGTCATATTCCAAAATATTTAAAATTGTTAGGTTTTTACTAAGAAAAATTAAATATATGCACAATTTTGCAAATTTTGCGCACCACTAGACCTGGCTTTAAAAAACCTTTCAAATGATACCACATACTGTATATATTGTTTAAGAAATGCTGTATAATTTAAAACAAAATAACTAAAAAGGGACTTTTTTGTAACCGGTTCAGCTCACGAACGGCCACCGATAGACTAGAAATATTTTGGGAACCATTATAAAACATAACAAAGATTTTTTGAAGCTGGATAAAATATTGAATTTAACATGAAGAATCGTGTTCCCATACGATATTTTCTTTAAAACTGTCCAGCTCACGAATGGACAACACTTAACCGAAAATATTTTGGGTAACATCATATTACATAACAGCGAATATTATGAGGGGGCTAACTCAAGCACCATTTTTTGTGAGTCGGTCTAATGTACATATATTACTTTTTTTAGATTAGTTGTTAAATCTGTTATTTTTTCTACTATTTTAATTTCAATTAATTCAATAAAAACTATAAAATTTCATTTTATTTAGATTTATTTTTATAGATTTTATTTTGGTGAGTATACAAATAGAAGAAGAGAAAACTCATCTTCTAGAAGACGAGAATACTCATCTTCTAGAAGAAGAGAATACTCATCTTCAAGAAGAAGAGAATACTCTTCTTCAAGAAGAAGAGAATACTCTTCTTCTAGAAGAAGAGAAAACTCATCTTCTAGAAGATAAGATAGGAACACTTCTAGAGGATACTAGGTAGTCACTTCTTGAGTCACTTCAAGAAGTGACTTCCTAGTCACATCTAGAAGAGTCTTTGGCAATACCTTACTTCCAAGAGTCATCTAGAAGTTTCTTCTGCTGGTCTTCCAGAAGTATCTTCCAAGTTACTATTAGACGTTCCCCAGCTCGGCATCAGTTCTTCCCGACTGGTGACAAGAATTCTTATACTTCCGCAACATCGCTGGCGAGCTTTTAGCACGTTTGGAAGTTTCACACGGGTAACTTCCGCAATAGAAAATGTTTGTAGGGAATGACTAGACCAACGCAGTCAATGCCAACAACATGGCAACAACAAGAAAACTTTAATTTTTCTTATAATTTTTCATTGTTTTTTTTTTTTGTTTCTTGTTGCTTTTGTCATATATGTTGTTGTATTTTTTTAACAATATCAAGAACAACAGCAACAACTACAATAAATCATTAATAAAGAGTAGAAGAAAATATTTTTCAAAAAATGTTCAACATTCTTGTTGTTGTTGTTAGATTGGCAACAACAACAACAATAATTACCAATTTACTTTTTCTTGAATATGAATATAATCTGAAATTTGATTTAGTTATGATCATTTAATATCAATGTAAAGAGAGAGAGAGAGAGAAACAACAAAGAGTATTAATTGGCTTTTTAAGTTTTCTCTGTTGAGCTCTTTTATCATTTCACTGAGTATCCTTGAAAGGAATTCCATGTATGCATAGATTTTGCCATATTTTGTCATTGAAATATTGTTTAAATTTTAGAGAGAGAGTGGACTCTCTCTCTCTCTGGCTATTTTTCACCCACACAATTGAAAGAGAACATTTTACGCTAATTGTTAAATGCGTGAGCATGGGAAATGCGCATAATGCAATGCGCAAAAGAGATTTTGCTGAAAAGAGAGAGAGAGTGCGAAAAAGCTTTCGCTCAAATATCCTTTTTCGTTTGTCTTACTCTGTGCTAACTTTATACTAAACGCAATCGATTGCATCATAGTCATAGCTGGTGGCTAACAAATATTCTCACACACACACACCAAACTAACTGATCACCTACTAACTGACTCATAAAATCATCTTATGCTAGCATCCTATATTAGACAACCCAACAAACAAATACAACTACACGCTATTACCAAATCAACTATTATGTCTGCCTCCAAACTTGAGAGTGATGATCACGTGTGTATGAGTGTGTGTGAAAGTGTATTGTGGGGTGTTGTTATGCCAGAGTAGTGGTGTACATAGATGGAATGTATAGATCATCTAAAGCGTTGAAGCAACGCCAATGTACATGTGTGAACCGAAAAAGGGAGCGAAACTAATTCTACCACCCCCTTAAGGGGGAACACAACACACACTAGCATACGTTGAGGCAAAGAGGGGCTAGAATCGCCAGTGTACGATCGCTTTAGCAGAGATCGTGGCAAATAAACGGTATCAAATTGCCTCATATAAAAAGGAACGTTACCGGCTGTGTGGGTCAGAACGGCTTTCGAACGCGTAAGTGCAACACCTGATGTTGATAAATTTTTTTTTGGTTTAATAATCTTGGATATTGGTTTTTTTACTGTACTACTACTACACACTGTTTTTGTAAATCAAGCAAAAAAAGAAAAAAATCTGAAAAAATAATTGAAGCAGCAAGAAGAGGGGAAATTTTCAGTTTTTTTGTGTGGAATAGTGTGAAAATAAAGAAAAAAATATTTTGAAATTATTTAGTGGTGTATCCTGTTTGGAATTTATAAAAAAAAAATAGAAGGTCCTAAAAGTAACCTTCATTATTTGAAAAAATATTAAAAAAAAGAGAAAAAAGTTATAAAACTAAATAACTGAACTATAAACATTTGCAAAAAAAGAAAAAATTAATAATTAAAAATTTCTAAGAGAAATTCTTCCAAAAAAAAGTGACTCTAAGTTATAATTAAAAGAAAACCTAAACTTAAAATAGCAGCCAACAATAACTATGGATTACTCAAGCAATTTTTATTATGGATTACTTAAACTGGATTAATTTCTAATAGAAAACTACAAAAAAACTTACACTTACAGAAAGAACATAACCTTAAATTTGAAAAACAAATACGTGGCAACGCACAACAGATATCTTGTGTAACAAGGCCTTAGAGTTTTTTTTTTATGAAAAAGTTTTGTAATTATTAACTGCAATTCTTAAATTTTTTTTAAATTAATTAAAGTGACATTTTGTTAAAAGTATTTCAAATTACATTTTAACATTAAATTACATAATAACTTTAAAACTTTAATTGCACTTTATTACATAAAGTTTAGAATTTGTTAAAAAAAAGCTTTTTAACTTAACTTTTAAGAAACTTTATATAAAAACCACTAAAATCTAATGGTTTTTCCTATTCGAAACAAAATTTTAATTTTAAATTTTTTAAATTTTTATTTAAATAATTAAAACTTTTAATTGTTTTCATTTAGGTAAAAAAACAAAAACATTTTAAAGAACTGTCATAAAGCAACAGTTTTGAAAAGGAAATGTCACATAAAATAAAAAAAAATTTGAAAATAGAATGAAAGAAATATTGGCTAAAATCCAAATTTCTTGAAAAGAAAAACTAATATTTCAATATTTTTAAAATTTTACAAAAAAAAAAAAAACTAAAAGAACATTAAGTTAAAAAGCACACATCATTTTGAAATTTAAAAAAAATTTAAGAAAAACACAAATGTTATATACAAAATTTGTTTAATATTAGTAGAAAAATGTTTAAAAAAGAAATTTTTAAAAAATTTGATTTAAGGCAAAAGACAAGGCAAGGCAGACGATTGACAGTCAGTTGAAGAGAAAAGAAAAAGCTTTTTGCGTTGATTTTTTTCTATATATATATTCTATATATAACGATATATATATAAAAAAAATTATAAGTAGATAGGTCAACCAGAAAAGAAAAACGAATACAGAGAGTTTTATCTAACAAAACACAGAGAGAAATTGTAAGAGAGCTCTTGATATATATACAGATATATGTGTGTATATATATATAGATATTTGGTTATACTTAGAAGTGTGTCTATAACTAAAAAGTTTCGAAATCATTTCGAACCAAAAATATATATATATACCTACATACATACATACATATATATATGTATGTGTATATATACAACAACAACAATAAAATATTTAAAAATAAACTCCTAGACAATTTGTTGAAATTCTTAGATGTTTTCAAATCATTGCGATCTCGCACTTCGGTCGTTTTAGATCAATTCCTTTGGCGGATGTTTTAACGAATTCTAACGGATTTTCAAACGAATTTTTTTTTTCTGATTTTAACTGAAAAACGAAGCGATAAAAAAGGCTTTATAGTCCTTTCAAA
Source organism: Lucilia sericata (assembly GCF_015586225.1). Taxonomy (NCBI): domain Eukaryota; kingdom Metazoa; phylum Arthropoda; class Insecta; order Diptera; family Calliphoridae; genus Lucilia; species Lucilia sericata. Next base: position 57,178 of record NW_023994724.1, on the reverse strand, counting down.
AAAAAAACGAAGCTTATTTTTTGTGTGGCACAAATATATAGACAATTGTGATTTAATTTTAATACAAATAAACTCTAGTAAGTGACAGTGCTGAAGTGGGAAATTTAACAAAAAAAAAAATTTAAACAAATAAATTTTTAAAAAATTTTGAATTAAAACAAAATAATTAAATAAAATTCCAATAATGGAAAAAAATTATTTTGGAATTTAAATAATTTTTCTTAAAAAAAATATTTGAAATAAAGAAACAAAATAAATTTTAGTGTTTAAAAAAAATTTGAAAAAAAATTTTAAAATTTAAAAAATTTTTAAAAATTTAAAAAAAAATTTAAAAAATCTTTTAAAATTTAAAAAATCTTTTAAAATTTAAAAAAAAGTTAAAAATTTTTTTAAATTTTTAAAATTTAAAAAAAATTTTAAAAATTTTTAAAATTGAAAAAAAAAATTTTAAATTTAAAAAAAAAAATTAAAAAAATTTTAAATGATTTTAAAAAAAGTATTTTAAATAAAAAAAATAATAAGGGAATTTTGAAATAAAATTTTATTTTACGTAATGTTAGAGTGAAACCCCGTTAGGCAGATTTTGAATATAAAATATTTCTATTAATTTGCTCATTGATTTGTGTTAGTGGTTACGCTAGTGAAACGCTTGCGCCTATAAAATTCTTTAAAATTCTGGCTGCCACTCATTCATACACTCACTCACTCAATCACTTGTTTATTTTGTGCCGATCTATAATTAGCAACAACCCACACCTTAAGTATATCTATCTATAGTGGGGTGGCTCGATCGGTGGGTTGTTTAAACAAATCGTTTAAAATACCAGCTACTACTACCAACAAATAGAAATTGTATGTTAAACATGTGTTAGTGTCTGTGTAAACTTACGCACAGTAAAAATACTTTTCGAAAATTAAAGAATTTTCTTTTTATAAATGAAAATTAGTTTCAGTGTATGGGTTATGGCTGCATAACAGCAATAGGAAAATACTATCCAATTACCACACACACAACCAAACTTAAGAAAGAAAGAGTAAACTACAGAAATAGGAAAAAATTTCTTTATATGGAATTTCGAAAAATTTAGTTAAACAATTAACAGAGAGAGAGAGAATATGAAATCCACGGGTAATCCATAGGAAATTAGGTCACCACTAAATAAGCAAAATATTTCAAAATAAAACCAATAACTAAAATTTAAACAATATTTTTTTCAAAATAATTAAAAACTAAACAAATTTAATAACCTTAAATTTTTCGTTCTTTTCTCTTGCAGGGAAGCATTTGGGCTGAGACGACGATATAATAATTTGTTCATTTTTTTAATTCTAAAACTATACAAAAAAAAAGAAATTTTGCGTTTTTGCAAAAAACTCTAGCCCTATCTCAAACGAGTTTTTTTTAATTATTTTTAAAAGCGAAAACTAATTCAAAATGCCGCGTCCAATTGCTAGCCAAGAAGATGAGGATCCAACCCCATACTTGTTTGTATCGTTGGAACAAAGGCGTATCGATCAATCGAAACCCTATGACTCTAAGAAGAACTGTTGGGTTCCCGATGAGAAAGAGGGTTATCTCCTTGGTGAAATTAAGGCCACCAAGGGTGATATTGTCAGCGTTGGCTTGCCCGGCGGTGAGGTAATACTAAACGAAACCATACCAACACAACCAACCGTGTTCATTCAACTCCTATATATATAATGAAAATCCAAAAATTTTATAGTTTTCATTTTCTTTAACATTTCCTAAAGAATGGCAACAAAATGTTTTAATTTTGTCTCTGTTTAAGGTTAAATTTAACCAGCTTCCCTAAAGGGGCAGCTGTGTTTAAATTTATCTACTACTTCTGGACCACACTAGTACATTTTGTTGTTTAGATAATGAAAATTCTAAAATTATTCACTATTATATAGGTAAAAGATTTTAAAGCCGATAAAATTGAAAAAGTGAATCCTCCAAAATATGAAAAAGTTGAAGATATGGCTGACATGACTGTCTTGAACACTCCTTGTGTCTTACATAATTTGAAGCAACGTTACTATTCCAAACTTATCTACGTAAGTGTCCCACAACAAACCATACTAATCTATGTTTTTCTTTCCTTCTCTTTCTTTCTATCAAACAATCTATTAAAAACTTAACCCAAACAAAAAAAAAAAAAAAAAAAAAAAAACAAAACAAAAAATCTTCTAAATTGGGGTTTTTGTAAAACGTAATGGGGTTCAAAACATTTGCTTTTAATGGTAAAATAAAAGACCAAAGATTTCAAGAAAGATCAGCTCCAACAAGTCAACCCTCCCAAATACGAAAAGGCTGAGGATATGTCTAACTTGACATACCTTAACGATGCCTCCGTACTCCATAACTTGAGACAAAGATACTACCACAAACTTATCTACGTAAGTATGCCGGGCAAAAGCTTATCAAAATTAAGCTTTTTGTGAAAGCTTTCTATGTTCTATGTTTTCTTTATAATCTAACATGTTAGGTCCTCAATAGTCTTATTAACCCATATCATGTAAAACTTTTGGAGAAACTCATTTTAACTGCTCTAGCCCTTTAAATTTTGAAATTAGTAAAAAAAAAGCTTTAAAAAACTTTAATTGGCATTTCTTTAGACCAAAAGAGCTAATACCCGCTTTAGAATCATAAATTTCCCTTTATTTGTTGTGTTTAGGTCCAAAAATTGGATCTTACGCGTCCAGGGTCTAATTGTTGTACCCATTCATTAACAAATCAATTGTATGGGAAATTTCTCAAAATTTTTACTTCATTTTAAATGTTGTAATAATTATCATTTTGCATTTGTCATTAATATTATGCATAAATCAGCTTTATACAATGCATGCTCTAAACAAACGCTAAAACTTTGCTCCTCCACCACCAGTCTTGAGAACTTGAACTGGCCCGATACTCCCATAAACACACGCACACCCATAAATCGGTATAGAAATGAACTCCAAACAAACTGGATACAAAACATACCAACATACGATGCGATCATACAAAAAAAACTCTCTCCACAATCACACAAAAAAAAAACACTTCGTTAAAATAGACAAAAACGAAGCTAAACGAAGAAAACCAGCATATAACAGTAAAACTATGACTTAACTGAGCTGAGATTTTCATCATACTCCAAAATATATTTAGAAAAATTCCTACCCCCAACCAAGAAAAAAAAGATAAAATCATTTAAAACATGATCTTTTTGTTTTTACCCTGTAGTAAAATTTTTTATATATCAAAACCCATAGAGCGAAATCTAAGAACTGGCAGTAAATTTCGTAAATTTTCTTTTCGAAAATTAAGCACAAACTTAGATATCGTTCTATAGCACCTTAATTAAGGAAAAACTAATGTAATATCTTTTTTCCCCCCAATCTCCGTAATGGCAATTTTGTTATTTAATACAGACCTACTCTGGTCTTTTCTGCGTTGCCATCAATCCCTACAAGCGTTACCCCGTATATACCAACCGTTGCGCTAAGATGTACCGTGGTAAGCGCCGTAATGAAGTGCCACCCCACATTTTCGCCATTTCTGATGGTGCCTACGTCGACATGTTGACCAACCACGTCAATCAATCTATGTTGATTACCGGTGAGTCTGGTGCTGGTAAGACTGAAAACACCAAAAAGGTAATTGCTTACTTCGCCACCGTTGGTGCCTCCACCAAGAAGGATGAAAGCCAAAAGAACAAGGGCTCCTTGGAAGATCAAGTCGTACAAACCAATCCTGTTCTTGAAGCCTTCGGTAACGCCAAGACCGTCCGTAACGATAACTCTTCTCGTTTCGTAAGTATTAACTTGTCGTTTTTTCTTTCTCTCTCTAGTACTTAATACAAATTTTCTCTTTCTCTCTTGGTACTTAGGGTAAATTCATCCGTATTCACTTCGGCCCCACTGGTAAATTGGCTGGTGCTGATATTGAAACTTGTAAGTATTAGCTTTTATCTCTTATCAAATCTCCCTTTATTTTTACTTACTTTGTATCTCTCTTTTCTCTTTTATTATAGACTTGTTGGAAAAGGCTCGTGTCATCTCCCAACAATCTTTGGAACGTTCTTACCACATTTTCTACCAGATCATGTCTGGTTCCGTTCCCGGTGTTAAAGGTATATTCTTATGTTTACATCATTATCACTCTCTCACTCTCTATATCTATATCATTCTCAATTGTCTCTCTTTTATACGTTTGTATCTGTCATTTTCATCTGTTGGTCTTCGCCATGTTTAGATTTTAGGTCAATCGATGACCTTTACTCATTTATTCATGTTTAAACATTTGAAAAACTACAGTTAACTTTTCTTGTGTCTTTTAAACAATTCTCTTTTGTTTAGAATAACATTGAATTTTTGCAAACATTTACATAGAACACTCACTCATCCATAACATTTGATATTATTTTATATAGATTACTGTTTGTTGTCCAACAACATCTACGATTACCACATTGTCTCTCAGGGCAAGGTTACTGTTGCCAGTATCGATGATGCTGATGAATTCTCCCTTACCGATGTAATTTCCTTTTACTTTTATATTTATATATATTTTTTTAAATCTAACGCCTCTAATGCAATCTAAGCAGCAATTATCAGACTTAGTTCCAACAATATTTTTAACTTTGGAGTAGATAGATTCAAATGAAAGCAAAAAGCTTCTAGTACAAAAAGTTTAAAAAAGCTTTAACATTCTAACCCCTCAGATAGTAGGTATAGCAAGTGAAATGAATAGTTTTGTGTTATACAGTTATGATTAGGTTCTTTCTTTTCAACTTTTGACTTCTTCGGAAACTTCTTATGGTCTTACCCATTATTGTATATAAAAAGTATAAAATTTCAGTTTAATTTTTATTTAACTGTGAATTCTTAAAATTATTTTTTTTTATATAAATATGTATGTATGTATTTTATATATATGATATAAAGAGATGACATTTTTATCACCACATATTGGTGATTATCCCGGAATATGTCAGGGTAAAACCAGGATACCCGGTGTCAACGATGGTGAAGAATTTGAATTAACCGATGTAAGTTGGGTTTAACTAAAACGCAAATAAACCAAATCAAATCAGCCCAAATATCCTAGAGCCCTTTAAAAGAAAAACTACTTTTGAAAATATTTCTATATCCCTTGAGCCTAGAGCTATATATGTAAAAAGTTACTTAAACTTTCTCTTCTCTCTCTCTCTTTCTGTCTCTTACGTTTTATATATACATTTTCTTTTAGAAAAGCTCTCACTTTTCTCTATACACCAGTTTGTATTTGTTAATACAACATATAAATATTATAAATTAGTAAATATTATAAAAAAATATATTTTGTTTATCCCTTGTATATATAGAAATAATTTTCATTAATTATTCCGGAATTTCTATCTCTTGAATTATAAATATATCAAAGCTCCGTTTGACGTAACAAATATCTCTCACTCTCTTTCTCTCTCTCTCTCTCTCTTATACACAAATTTTCTTATTTCTATTTACTTTCTTCTACAACTATCTTACTCTTACTCTCTGTCTCTATCTCTGTGTCTTTTTACACACACTTACACACTCTGTCCCTTGCAGTATTGTAAATACCCCCTTAATCCTTTTGAATCTGGTTAGGAGCAGGGCTCTGTTTTGGGATAAAAACTTACAAAATTTAATTTAAAATTCTTCTTCCTTACTGGGCACTGGGTTTTTTCTTGTTTTACTAAAGTTAAGAGAACACAATTCTAAATGAGAACATGCCCGCTCCTAGCTTGGATTTATTGAAATGAATCCTTGTAGATACACTTTGAGTTGATCATGAAAACACACAAAAACACTCACATATAACACCAGCATTGATTGTCCTTTGGAAAAAATCACAAAAATCTTTTCTCCATTATTGAGCGTTTTGAGCGGAAAAAAACATGGACGTTTCGTATTTTTACATATTGTTGTTAATAATTCTTCATTGTTTAAACCAAAAGAAAAAGAGAAAAAAAACTTTAAACTTGAATTTTTCGTGACTTAGATATGTGCTTCTTGTCTGACAACATTTACGACTACTATAACGTATCCCAGGGTAAAGTCACTGTACCCAACATGGATGACGGTGAAGAATTCCAGCTTGCCGATGTAAGTTCCAAGTCAAAATGTCAGGGTATTAAATTCAAGAAAACACAACTCCCAATATACCAACATAAACCAACACCAATAACCCAAATACCTATATAGAAAATGCCAGTCTATGTGTGATGGCTACATCCAACACCTACTTCCCTTACAAAAACACATACACACTTACATTTAATTTTCGATTCGATTCTGTGTTTTCTTTTTTTTAATAATTTTTTTTATTGTACTGTGTATGGCCTCTCTTTGTTCTAAACTCTTGAAGTATTTCTGTGTGTCTTTCTCTCTCTGGATGAATTAGAAGACGATGAAACAGATGAAAAAAAGAAGAGTTTAGTTTTAATGGATTTGGTATCCCTTTGTTTCAACCCCCCCTCTAATGTTTGTGTTCGTAAGATTTGTAGCACTTGACTTGGTTTGAAGCTCCAATAAGATCTACAAATCATTGACTAAAGTGGAATGAATGTTTGGCATGTTGAACGATATTGGATATTGCAATTATCTCAATATCTAAATTCCCGAATTGAATAGAAAGTAACGACTGACCATCAATAGAATACTTGATCGTGTCGTTTAAAATATTACTATATTATTGTTTTGATCTTAAGTTAATGTTATTAATCTCATACATTTGACTATTGAATGCACGTTTTGTTGAAATTCATATTTAATTAGATATTGAAAAAAATTGTAAATTAAAATTCCCACTCCGTTTTCCCCCCGTCATTTTATACTTTTTCCAAAGTACATATCTTCATCTTTAATTCCGGAATATTTTTGTACTCATTACTTTTGTAATTAATGTAAAATACAATCAAGAAATTATAAGGAATGTTAGTTAAAGTTATTAATAAAAAATCCATAAAAACGGATTTAATTGTTAAGAAATTTAAAAAACAATCACAGGAATGTTAAATAAATATGTTTAGGTGTAATATTGCTTAAAAAACAAAAATTAATAACAATTAAAAATTAACAAAAAAAAAAGCTTGATTACAACTAAAATTAGTTTTAAGAAAAAAAAATATTTAATAAATAACTAATAAATTGTAGAAATTAGGCATGCAACTCACAGAAAAGAAACAATTAAAACTCACCTAAAACTCAACTTGAAAAAACGCTTACAACTGGCTTTTTTTATACCCACAAAAAGAAAAATCACTGGAAAATCTAAAAGCAAAATTTTAATCTATAATTTTCTCTCTCTCCCCCTAATTCCCATAAAAAACAACAGCAAGCCTTCGATATCTTGGGCTTCACCAAGCAAGAAAAGGAAGATGTCTACAAGATCACCGCCGCTGTCATGCACATGGGTGGCATGAAGTTCAAGCAACGTGGTCGCGAAGAACAGGCTGAACAAGATGGTGAAGAAGAAGGTGGTCGTGTTGCCAAATTGTTCGGTTGCGATACCGCTGAATTGTACAAGAACTTGTTGAAACCCCGCATTAAGGTCGGTAACGAATTCGTCACCCAAGGTCGTAACGTACAACAAGTCACCAACTCTATCGGTGCTCTCTGTAAGGGTGTCTTCGATCGTCTCTTCAAATGGTTGGTCAAGAAGTGTAACGAAACTTTGGATACCAAGCAAAAACGTCAACACTTCATTGGTGTATTGGATATTGCTGGTTTTGAAATTTTCGACGTAAGTTTTCAGTATACCAACACATACACACATATAAACACACACACATACATACATACCTACATACAAATACATTTATCATACAAAAGCTTTTAAGGAAAATCTTATTAAATGTTGTTACTCTTTAGTAAAAGTGTAACGCTCTTAATAAGTGGGTTTTCATATAAAAGCAGGGATAAGCAAAGAAAAGAGCTTAATAGAAATGTTTACTCTTATTGTTTGCTTTATCCCACTACAAATTAACACTCCACCTACATATATTTATACTCAATTGGGCATAATTTCAAAAAAAAAAAACTTCACACTATCTCTTATACTACGAGAGTGAACTTTCAATGACTTGCTCACTTAATCTCTCGATAGTACAACGGCTTCGAACAATTGTGTATCAACTTCACCAATGAGAAGTTGCAACAATTCTTTAACCATCACATGTTCGTATTGGAGCAAGAAGAATACAAGAAAGAAGGTATTAACTGGGACTTTATCGATTTCGGTATGGACTTGTTGGCTTGTATCGATTTGATTGAAAAGGTGCTTAAATGACAATTATTCACTTAAATATGTTAGTTCTGTTCTGTCCTGTCCTCAATGTAAAATCCCATTGTCTTCGCTATATAGAACTGTTTTGTACAGTTTCAAAAGCACTGTAAAGTTAAATTATGCATACTTGCAAAAGCAGTATAGATTTGACTTTACAAAGCTTTTTTTTAGAAAAAGCTCTGGCTTTTTCTTTAGAAATCTATGCAATGAATGTATGTCAGCACCACCTTTTGTTATTTTTTTATTGTTTGTATCTATTTAGTAGAAAACAAAGCTAATGGGTTCTTAGAAATTTCTTTCAAATGTGAACAATTTAAAGGGTAACAGGTAAATTTGTTTTGTATAAATTTTGCACTTTGCACACTAAACGAACATTTAAGCACAAACATTTAAATGCACCTACAATTTGTAAGAATATGAATGTTCACATAAACACCTGTAAATGTATCCACCATTATAGTACAACGGTTTTGAACAATTGTGTATCAACTTCACCAATGAGAAGTTGCAACAATTCTTCAACCATCACATGTTTGTGTTGGAACAAGAAGAATACAAGAAGGAAGGCATTGACTGGGCCTTCATTGATTTCGGTATGGATTTGTTGGCCTGTATCGATTTAATTGAAAAGGTTTGTCTTTAAAAGAAAAAAACTAAAAGAGAAACTTCAACTAAAACCGCGGGCCTCAAATTTATTCTATTTCTCTTCTCTTTAGTTACTTTAAAAGTGATATAAGTAATAAATGAGATTATTTACCGTATTCTCTGGCACATTACTGCGAATTGAGACTCTCTAGTAATGTGTCTCTTCTTCTTCTGACACACTTTTGTCTTTCTCTCTGTCTCTCTTTTGCACGTTCTTACATCATATACACATCCACACTTGTACTTTACATGTGTTATGTATCCTTAAATATCTTTAGCACCAATCCTTTTTATGTATTGTTTTTCATCTGAATTTCTTCAAATTTTTCTTCCATCTTGGACTATCTATACTGTCTCTACATACATAAACAAAAATTGTCTCGAAACCCTTGAACCCTAAAACAGTACAATGGTTTCGAACAATTGTGTATCAACTTCACTAATGAGAAGTTGCAACAATTCTTTAACCATCACATGTTTGTGTTGGAACAAGAAGAATACAAACGCGAAGGCATTGACTGGGCCTTTATTGATTTCGGTATGGATTTGTTGGCCTGTATTGATTTAATTGAAAAGGTTTGTCCTTAAAAAATATGAAAAAAAAAAATAAAAATTGGCCTCAAATTAATCGAATGCAAAACAACAATGGAATGTTTATAAACATGCTTGATATGTTCCCATTCTATTATCCAAAAGGATTTACTTTCATGCATATCACTGAAACTTAAGACTTAAGTGATACCTGTGTTTGTTTGGCTTTATATCCAACAAAAAAAAAACTACAAAATCCTCTCAAAAACAACAAAAAGTAAAATAAACTTGATAAATCTAACTATAATGAGAAATCAAGTTTATCACCTATTTGGCCTAAAACATAAAAATTTCCTCTCGAAAAGAAAAGTGCTCTAAAAGCACCTCAAAATCCCCAACTTCATCAAAGAAACAAAGAATGAAACAAAAACCCATGTATGTATAATTAACTAACCTCCACAATATCACCCTCATCACCAGAAACATATATATATTATTATCCCTTCATCCTCCCCAAATCCATAACTAATTTCCAAAAAAAATGTTCTAATTCCGATATACAGTACAACGGTTTCGAACAATTGTGTATCAATTTCACTAACGAAAAATTGCAACAATTCTTCAACCATCACATGTTCGTTTTGGAACAAGAAGAATACCAACGTGAAGGCATCGAATGGACTTTCATTGATTTTGGCATGGATTTGCAAATGTGTATTGAATTGATTGAGAAGGTATAAACTTAAGAGAAAACTGATCACTGCCTACCACCGATCAGTGTTAAACTTTCTCATTTTCTAAAAAACAACAACTACTTACTTACTACTCTTCTAAACAAAAAGTAGCGTTTGAAAAGTAAAACTAAAGCTTTTTACTAAAACAAAAGCCAAAACTGAAAAAACTGTAAAATCACACTATCACTTACCTATCTCTGATCTATAACCTAACCACTTTTCCTTTACTCTCTGTCACTCCCGTGCTCTAACTCAGCTAGAAACTGTTATTGTTAACAAATAATCATAATTTTAAGTGTTTTCTTATTTAGCAATTAAAATTCTCAGAACTAGCTCTCTCTATGCTTTCTAAAAGAAAAACTAACCCATTTCTTTGGTATTGGTAAGTACCGTTAATAAAAAAAATCTTGTGCACTAAACCTCTAGTAAACGTGGCTCGTTAAAAAATAATGTAAAAAATCTAACCCTAAAATCTTGCAGCTAAAAAACAAAAACTAATGGAAATTTCTTTCTCTATCTCTCTCTCTTCCTGTTCCTGTTCTGCTGCCAATAAATAGCCTATGGGTATCTTGTCCATCCTTGAAGAAGAATCTATGTTCCCCAAGGCTACTGATCAAACCTTCGCCGAAAAGTTGACCAACACTCACTTGGGCAAATCTGCTCCCTTCCAGAAGCCCAAACCACCAAAGCCCGGTCAACAAGCTGCTCACTTCGCTATTGGCCATTATGCTGGTGTTGTAGCCTATAACATCACCGGTTGGTTGGAAAAGAACAAGGATCCCTTGAACGACACTGTTGTCGATCAATTCAAGAAATCCCAAAACAAATTGTTGGTAGAAATCTTCGCTGATCACCCTGGTCAATCCGGTGGCGGTGAACAAGCCAAGGGCGGTCGTGGTAAGAAGGGTGGTGGCTTCGCTACTGTATCTTCAGCCTACAAGGAACAATTGAACAGCTTGATGACCACCTTGCGTTCCACACAACCTCACTTCGTCCGTTGTATCATTCCCAACGAAATGAAACAACCCGGTGTTGTTGATGCTCACTTGGTTATGCATCAATTGACTTGTAACGGTGTACTTGAAGGTATCCGTATTTGCCGTAAAGGTTTCCCCAACAGAATGGTATACGCTGATTTCAAGCAACGGTAAGTTATGACAACAACGCGATCATCAATCACAAATGACAACAGTTAGAAAATCATTTGTGTTTAGGTTTTCAGGTTAATGGTGTTTAGAACCAATAACCCCAACTAGTTAGGAAAAATTGATTAGGAACTCATTTCACTTTTACTGCCTCCGATTGAAAATATTTTATTAAAAAAATTTACTTTCTTACTCTCCCTCATCAAACAGTTATATGATTTTGGCTCCAGCTATTATGGCTGCTGAAAAACAACCCAAGAATGCCGCAGCCAAGTGTTTGGAATCTGTCGGCTTGGATTCCGATATGTACCGTATTGGTCACACCAAGGCACGCAAGCTATATGAAAAATATATATTCCCTACATATGTAGTGATCTCTCCCCGTCCCCCTTAAGTAGTCTTATCCATTTACTTATGTGTAGTAATTGTGAACCTTGGTGCTGTACCTTGTGTACTCTGGTTTTTTTGTATTTCACTTGTCTCTCTTTAAGGAGATTAATGTTTGTTGATGCTCCCTCTCTAGCTCTTTGGCGTTTACACTTTATGTTAGTGTTAACAATTGGAGTTGGAGAGAACGAGCTTGATTATTTTTATGTTTTCTGTAGAAATTGTTTTATACACTTATGTAGAATTTTAAACATTTTCACAAACACACCTAGTCCACATTCCCCCCCTCCCCTGTAAACGATTGGTTTAAATGTATATTTTTAAAAGAATTTAATAGTTAATGCACTTTTATTAACTACACATCTATACATACACATATTTGCACAGTTCCCATTAATACAAATACTTTAGAATTTTTATATACAGATTTAAAGAAGTTGTTACAGTGACCTTTAAAGGTCTTGGTTTTACACACTCTCACCGAATGTTTGCACTCTCACTTTATGTATATTTGTGTTTGTGTTTCACAGGTATCAAATTATTAATCCAGGTGGCATTGTAGGCGTTGCTGATATCAAGAAGCAATCTCAACTTATTCTTGAATCTACTCCTCTAGATCCCGATATGTATCGTATCGGCCATACCAAGGCATGATATTTGACTTATTTTATGATAACCGTTATATAAGAAATAAACGGTGTAAACTGAAATGTTGAGAATGATCAGGAATGTCTTTTGCATTTGTCTCTTTACTCTCTGGTTTGTGTCTTGTGCATGTGCGAAATGTTGATCTAGTTTTGACAGTCAACAACCACACCCACGTATACATTCATCATATTTGACTACAATTTATATATTTATGAACATTTTTTGAGCTAAATTATTCCTATACATATTTTTATTTTTTTTTGATTTGGTTTTATTTTTTTTTTTATTTACTGATTTATTATTTTTTCCCCCTTCCCACCATTAGTTACCAAATTTTGAATCCTAAGGGCATTAAGGACCTTGAAGATCCCAAAAAATGTTCCAAGATTCTCATTGAATCCACTGAATTGGACTCAGATCTTTACCGTCTGGGTAACACCAAGGCATGTTATCACAACAATAAATCTACTTTTCACTTGTCGCACAAAAACAAAGCAAACAAAAACACTATTGTAGAAATTTTTGCAAACATTACGAAACGAAGAGACCTTTTAAAGCACTAAAAAGTGTTGGTTTTCTTTCGTTATTAGTAGTTTTTTTAGACACCAAAGAGTTTCTTTAAACACTCGAACAGTGGAAACTCTAGTTTTTTTCTTATTTATAAACATCGACACTGTTGGACTTTCTATTAGACCTAGCCAAACGTTCTACTAACGTGGTCCTATAGAAATTAGGGTTGTATGCAATTTGTACTTCCCCTCCACTTTACACACCCTTACCATACACCATTTACATGAAATTGTAGTACATTTGATTTATTTTGTATCTCATTTATTTATTTATTTATTTTATTTAATTATTATTTAAACACTTTAATCACACCTCATTATTACACTATTGCCATTATGTAGTTACCAGATCCTTAACCCCAGAGGTATCAAGGGCGTTGATGATCCCAAGAAATGCACCAAGATCTTGATTGAATCCACTGAACTTGACGATGATCAATATCGTTTGGGTAACACTAAGGCATGCATCTCCAATTTTCATTAAAAAACCAATATACCGCTACTTCCCAAAACAATGAAAATTCTTCACACACACACACAAACCATAATTGTTATATTATTATACCTGCCTGCCTTTGTCTCTTTCTTTACCCCTATACCCCCTTAAAAAAAGGAAAAGTAGTTTGAAACAAGTTTGTAAACTTGCCAATACTACTGGGCCTAAAGCAATAAAATATTGTATGCCCCCTCCCACCTTAAACTTTTATTTACATTTATTTTGATTTTATTTAGTTAAGCCAAGAACCCTAAGGGCGAAAAAAAACCTTAGCAAAAAGGTCCTTACCACGCTCTGGGTTTCAGGTTCATTTTTATTATTTGTAGTTTTAGTAATTTATTTAATTTTTATTTTTTAATTTATTTAACACTAACTTTTTCTTTTTACACCTACACACACACTCGCATTAAATGTTTCCTTAATTTATCATGTGATCTTTGATAATAAAACCATGATCGCAAAACCAAATACAGCTACCAGATCATGTGTCCTAAACTGCTTAAGGGTGTTGATAAACCCATGAAGGCCACCGAAATTATTATTAAATACATTGATTTGCCAGAAGATCAATATCGTCTCGGTAACACCAAGGTATATAATTGACAATATACTTGCCAAACAAAAACAACAACAACAACAAGAACAAAAAATCAAATTCATAACATTTGTATATACTCTACAGCATTAGAATAATCAATAGAAACTAACCACTCATTATCAATAGTAGAAAAATACTAATAATATATATTATTAAATGTTGTGTTTCTTGTTCTGTTTCTATAATAACTTTCCTTAGAAACTCCCCTTAAAAGGGGGAGCATTTACTAAACCCTCTACAAATGAAAAAAAGTGTTTTTGAAGAATTAAGCTTAAGCCAAATAGAAAAATATGTTTCAGCAAAGTTAACTAAATATTGGATTAAGAAAGAGTTTAAATTATCAAAAACTTTGCTGGAACATAAAAAATATTGCTTACAAAATAACGTTAGATTACTAGATGTTAACATATTATTTATTTATCTTTCCCCAACAATTCCGCTTCTCGAAATTGTTGTTTCGTTGTTTTGTGCCTTTGAAATGTTTGCAAAATATATAGGTGTTCTTCCGTGCCGGTGTCTTGGGTCAAATGGAAGAATTCCGTGATGAACGTTTGGGCAAGATCATGTCCTGGATGCAAGCCTGGGCTCGCGGTTACTTGTCCCGTAAGGGCTTCAAGAAATTGCAAGAACAACGTGTTGCCCTCAAGGTTGTTCAACGCAACTTGCGCAAATACTTGCAATTGCGTACCTGGCCCTGGTACAAATTGTGGCAAAAGGTCAAGCCTTTGCTCAATGTATCCCGTGTTGAAGATGAAATTGCTGTAAGTATTCTATAAGAAATATTAAAAAATTTAAAATGAAGCTGTCAAGTTGTTGCTTAAGGAGCTGGTTACGTATTGGGTACTTCGACTGGTTTCGAATAGCTACACAAATCAAACTATTTGAGTGTAACAAATCATAAAATTTATTAATAATATTGAGGTGCTGGCTTGTTGCTTTAAATATGATTTGTCATATTATAATTCACTCAATTTCTATACACACACACTCTCAGAAAACTGTATTTCTCTAATGCAAAAGGAATTCTTTGCTGGCAACGCATTAATTAATATTTATATAGATTTTTTGTTTTCGAGTGTATTTAAAAACAAGACCCTCAAATATTTGAAATTTTCTCATGGCACTGCAAGAACAAATCATTTTTTTTTTCTTAAGCAGCTGTTGTGGCAAATAATATGCATTCACTTAATTATCAAATGGTTATTTCAATTACAATGTTTTTCTTTCCGATTTGCTAATTAAATATTAAAGATTTAAAAAAATATATATACAAAATTTATATTTAAATCTTAAGCCACCTACGCAATTTGAAAAATAGATGAATTTATCACTACATGATTTATTTCTGATGACTAAATTATTATTGATTTGGTTGGTGGCAAACAATTTTTTTATAAATCTATTTTAAGAGGCTCTACTCATTCACTATAAAATTTCCTAAATCCATAGTAAATATAAAATAATAAAAATGGCCTACATTCGCCTAATACTCACACACACACACACACACACATATATAGATTTTTATCTGGAATATTTTTTTCCGAAAATTTTAATTAATGAGTTAAGGAAATGTTATTTTTGTTTGGGCATAGCCAAGCAATTGCCTTAATAATTTATATTTTAGGAACATTTTGGCAGCAGAAGCCACTCGTATCCATACCACTACAAAAAAATATGTCTTGGCCAAAGTTGTATGGGTGTAATGAAATATTTATGGCCTAACCTCTGGTGATTTGTTGATCAAATCTGTATTCTTCTGTTAATTAATTAACAGAAGAAAACAAGTGTGCTGTTGTTCTTGCCCCTAGTAGTGGGTATGCCGCACCCAATTAACATAAACATGCAACTCTTTCATGCCACATTTTCCACTCAAAAAAAAGAGGTGCAAAAATAAACTTAACAATTTGTTTCAAAAGATGAGTAATTAATAATTACACACACACAGAAATAAATATACAAATTCCTTTTCAAAATGAAATTTAATAATTCTTTTCATAAATGTTTGTGTGTATATGTATTTCAATTGAATTCTAATAATTTACATTTCCATTGATGCTAAATGAGTAAAAGAGATGGCAGCAAATGAAATTGAAAAAACACACCTGTGTCAAATCGATCGTTTAGCATGATCGTTAAAGAAATTCTAAAAAATGATGAAGCATACCAAGTGTGCATAAAATATGAGTAAGTACTCAACACACACACACACACTCACACTTACATTATTCAATTCGATTTGATATAATTGTTGGGCGTTGCTAATTAAAATTAATTTGAATTATGAATTTGAAAATTCATCGAGCACTTTGCAATTGCAAAGCATTCCAGTTGTTGACCAGTAGCTAAACGGATCTAATAGTTACCTGGGCTAAAGCGAACATATAATATTCATATACTTCATCTAAACGATTTAAACGAACATCAAGCAACTATAGCTGCAGCAAATTTAAACGATTTAAATAATTTATTAAAATAAAAATCAATTCAATTAAAATAAAATAAAACTAAAAAGAAAATTTATTAAAAATCTCGAATAATAATTTATTAATAAAAAATGGCTGAAGATAAAAAAGTTAAAAAATCGAAAAAATCTGAAAAAAGTGAAAAATCTGAAGAGGTTGGTTCAGCTACACCACCAGCTGAAGCCAAACCTGATACTGCCAGTGCTGAGGAAACTCCAGCAGCTGCAGCAGCTGAAATAAAACCAGAAGAACCAGCTGCTGCCGAAACGACACCAGCTCCTTTACAAGAACCCGAAACAGCAGTGCCAACACCACTAGCTCCAACATCTGAATCCACTAATAAATCTTCTAATTCTGATTTACAGCGTCTTGAAGAGAAGGCTAAGAAGGCTGAAGAAGCTCATGCTGCCGAAGTTAAGGTACGCAAGGAATTGGAAGCCCTTAATGCTAAGTTGTTAGCTGAAAAGACTGCCTTGTTGGACTCCTTGTCTGGTGAAAAGGGTGCCTTGCAAGATTACCAAGAAAGATGCGCTAAACTCCAAGCTCAAAAGAACGACCTCGAAAACCAATTGCGCGTAAGTATTTTAAAATTTCCTAAAAAAAAAGAAAACAAGCAAACAAAAATTGTTAATGAATTGTGGAAATCAGTGAAGCAAATAACTTCATCCTCATAAAAATAATGCTCATCAAAAACTCAACGAACGGAAAAATTTTCATAATTTCTTAAAATTAAATTGAAAATGCTTTGATTTCCCAATAAAAATATTTATGGCAATTTTTAAGCTAAATATAGATTTTAGCCAATTCATATAATTCACTCACGACATTTTTTCATTTCATTATTTACCAATATATAGGACATCCAAGAGCGCTTGACTCAAGAGGAAGATGCCCGCAACCAATTGTTCCAACAGAAGAAGAAGGCTGACCAAGAAATCTCTGGCCTCAAGAAGGACATTGAAGACTTGGAATTAAACGTCCAAAAGGCCGAACAAGATAAGGCCACCAAGGACCATCAAATCCGCAACTTGAACGATGAAATCGCCCACCAAGACGAACTCATCAACAAGTTGAACAAGGAGAAGAAGATGCAAGGTGAAAGCAACCAGAAGACTGGTGAAGAACTCCAAGCTGCCGAAGACAAGATCAATCACTTGAACAAGGTCAAGGCTAAGTTGGAACAAACCTTGGATGAATTGGAAGACTCCTTGGAACGCGAGAAGAAATTGCGTGGTGATATCGAGAAATCCAAGCGCAAGGTTGAAGGTGACTTGAAACTTACCCAAGAAGCCGTCTCCGATTTGGAACGCAACAAGAAGGAATTGGAACAAACCATCCAACGCAAGGACAAGGAATTGTCCTCCATCACCGCCAAATTGGAAGATGAACAAGTTGTTGTTAGCAAGCACCAACGTCAAATCAAGGAATTGCAAGCCCGCATCGAAGAATTGGAAGAAGAAGTCGAAGCCGAACGTCAAGCTCGCGCCAAGGCTGAGAAACAACGTGCTGATTTGGCTCGCGAATTGGAGGAATTGGGTGAACGTCTTGAAGAAGCCGGTGGTGCTACTTCTGCCCAAATTGAACTCAACAAGAAGCGTGAAGCCGAACTCAGCAAATTGCGTCGTGACTTGGAAGAAGCCAACATTCAACACGAATCTACCTTGGCTAACTTGCGCAAGAAGCACAACGATGCTATCGCTGAAATGGCCGAACAAGTTGATCAACTCAACAAATTGAAGGCTAAGTAAGTATTCTAATCTCCTGAAATCTTTCTTTTCAGTTTGTTTCTTCCAAAGTTGTAGCTGTGGAGAGTATTTTTTGTACTGCCAGTCGTCTTTGTCTGTGTTGAACGTGTCTTAAATGTTTTTTGAAAACAAATATTAAAATTTTCTTAAAATTTCTCCCTATAATAACAGGGCTGAACACGATCGCCAGACTTGCCACAATGAGTTGAACCAAACTCGTTCTGCCTGCGATCAACTTGCTCGTGATAAGGTAATGAATCCTTTCGAGGATCATCACAAATATTGCACAAATTACACAATAAACCCCCTTCTTTGTACAAAACCTCCCAAAAATCACACACACACAAACAAAGTATGTTAAATTCCTTCAATTAAATTTAAAGAAATTTGAAAAGCGGCATTTCTCTCTTTCTCTACCGACGGCTACAAGATGGATTTCCAAGAAGCAACGTTTAACTTTGATTAACATTAAATATTTCCCCACACACACATTTAACACATTCTAACTAAAACAAAAACTTACTTTATCACCAATCTAGGGCTGAAAAGGAGAAGAACGAATACTACGGTCAATTGAACGATCTCCGCGCTGGTGTTGACCACATTACCAACGAGAAGGTATACATACATTTGACTCCTTTAATTAGAATCGAAAAAAAAAAACGCCGCTGTACATTTTTGCTGATTATTATTGTAGATTTGAGAGAGTCAGTTTGGGAATCTTATGGATTCTCGAACGAATCTCTGATAGCTCTGCTTTGAATCTATTGAATCTCAAGGACTTGTCTTGCACAAGACCTGTGATTTTAACATGTAGAATATTTGTGAAAATACTTTACTGCCGCACTAATCCTTGCCAAAATATGTAGAATATTCCTTGCTAACAAAAAACTAATTGTACATAGTACACACAATTGCCAAATACAAAATTACATTCTCCTGAATATTTCCATTCCTTACTAATTAATTATACCTTTATCAATCGTTTGCAATATAGGCTGCCCAAGAAAAGATTGCCAAGCAATTGCAACACACCCTCAACGAAGTCCAATCCAAATTGGATGAAACCAACAGAACCCTCAACGACTTCGATGCCGCCAAGAAGAAGCTTTCCATTGAAAACTCCGACCTCTTGCGCCAATTGGAAGAAGCCGAATCCCAAGTTTCCCAATTGTCCAAGATCAAGATCTCCCTCACCACTCAATTGGAAGATACCAAGCGTTTGGCTGATGAAGAAGCCCGCGAACGTGCCACTCTCTTGGGCAAATTCCGCAACTTGGAACACGACTTGGATAACCTCCGCGAACAAGTAGAAGAAGAAGCTGAAGGCAAGGCCGATTTGCAACGTCAACTCAGCAAGGCTAACGCTGAAGCTCAAATCTGGCGCAGCAAGTACGAATCTGATGGTGTTGCCCGCTCCGAAGAATTGGAAGAAGCCAAGAGGAAGTTGCAAGCTCGCTTGGCCGAAGCCGAGGAAACCATTGAATCCCTCAACCAAAAATGCATTGGCCTCGAAAAGACCAAGCAACGCTTGTCCACCGAAGTCGAAGATTTGCAATTGGAAGTCGACCGTGCCAACGCTATTGCCAACGCCGCCGAGAAGAAACAAAAGGCCTTCGACAAGATCATTGGCGAATGGAAACTCAAGGTTGACGATTTGGCTGCTGAACTCGATGCCTCCCAAAAGGAATGCCGCAACTACTCCACCGAATTGTTCCGTCTCAAGGGTGCCTACGAAGAAGGCCAAGAACAATTGGAAGCCGTCCGTCGTGAAAACAAGAACTTGGCTGATGAAGTTAAGGACTTGCTCGACCAAATCGGTGAAGGTGGCCGCAACATCCACGAAATCGAAAAGGCTCGCAAACGCTTGGAAGCCGAAAAGGATGAACTCCAAGCCGCCCTCGAAGAAGCTGAAGCTGCTTTGGAACAAGAAGAAAACAAGGTATTGCGCGCTCAATTGGAATTGTCTCAAGTTCGTCAAGAAATCGACCGCCGCATCCAAGAGAAGGAAGAAGAATTCGAAAACACCCGCAAGAACCACCAACGTGCTCTCGACTCCATGCAAGCCTCCCTCGAAGCCGAAGCCAAGGGTAAGGCTGAGGCCCTTCGCATGAAGAAGAAGTTGGAAGCCGACATCAACGAATTGGAAATTGCTTTGGATCACGCCAACAAGGTAAGTTTCTCAAAACACACACAGCTTCTCATATACGCAAGAGCTGTTCTTATTATGAAACCATTTTACTAAATACTTCTATTTTTTTTTCTCTATAATTAGGCTAACGCCGAGGCCCAAAAGAACATCAAACGCTACCAACAACAACTCAAGGACATCCAAACCGCCCTTGAAGAAGAACAAAGAGCTCGTGATGATGCCCGCGAACAATTGGGTATCTCTGAACGTCGTGCCAACGCCCTCCAAAACGAATTGGAAGAATCCCGCACCCTCCTCGAACAAGCTGATCGCGGTCGTCGCCAAGCCGAACAAGAATTGGCCGATGCCCACGAACAACTCAACGAAGTTTCCGCCCAAAACGCCTCCATCTCCGCTGCCAAGAGGAAATTGGAATCTGAACTCCAAACACTCCACTCTGATTTGGATGAATTGTTGAACGAAGCCAAGAACTCCGAAGAGAAGGCCAAGAAGGCTATGGTTGATGCTGCCCGTCTTGCTGATGAACTCCGCGCTGAACAAGACCACGCCCAAACCCAAGAGAAACTCAGAAAGGCCCTTGAACAACAAATCAAGGAATTGCAAGTCCGTTTGGATGAAGCTGAAGCCAACGCCCTCAAGGGTGGCAAGAAGGCTATCCAAAAATTGGAACAACGCGTCCGCGAATTGGAGAACGAATTGGATGGTGAACAAAGAAGACACGCTGATGCCCAAAAGAACCTCCGCAAATCCGAACGTCGCATTAAGGAATTGAGCTTCCAATCCGAAGAAGATCGCAAGAACCACGAACGTATGCAAGACTTGGTTGACAAACTCCAACAAAAGATCAAGACATACAAGAGGCAAATCGAAGAAGCCGAAGAAATCGCCGCCCTCAACTTGGCCAAATTCCGCAAAGCCCAACAAGAACTTGAAGAAGCCGAAGAACGTGCCGATTTGGCTGAACAAGCCATCAGCAAATTCCGTGCCAAGGGACGTGCCGGTTCCGTTGGTCGTGGTGCCAGCCCCGCGGTAAGTGTCCAAACCAAAATCATCCATCTCTAAATTCGAATGCTTTTTTATCAACTGCCAACCATTTGCCAAATAATAACGATCATTTTCTCTTTATTATTCTATTTCAAATCAAATCTCTTGCAATATTACCACATGCAGATTTAAATTACGCAAAATGGCACTGTAAATGATTCACACGGTCCACATAGAGATTCAATTAGCAAAAAAAAAAAAAAAGAGAAACTAGATCATAAGTAAAAGCTTTATGCATCTCTTTTCAAACAAAAGAAATGCAACATTCAACATTCAATTTATTACTTTAAACCAAATCGAAAAATATATTTAAAAAAGAAAAAAAAAACAAAAAAAAATAAACAACCAGCTTACAAAACCCAATCTATTTCATCACCAAAAGCATCAATCTCATCGCAATCAAAACAAAAAAAAAAAGAATAAAACAAAAAGAGTCATAGTCAGATCAGTAGAAATCGAGCTGAATTAGAAATATCTCTGCTTTTTTTATAACGATATAATATAATAATTTTATTATTATTACTACTACTATAATACTACTACAACAACAATTACTACTACTACTATTATAATTGTATATGTATGTGTGTGTGTACAACAACAATAGCCGGCAGCGTCTAAAGGTGGTCGCAAAAGTGTGCTGGACCAGTAAACAATCTTTCATTACATTTGTAAGTGACAAAGAGGCCACGAGGCCCACCTTTCTTTCTTTCAAATCCTGTACTCCCGAACCCAAATGAAAACAGCCAATGTTGCGTTGCGTGTCAAATCATTGAATGAATACACACATACTTGATACATATACATTGAATTATCACTACTTGCACTTGTAACGTGTTGAGTTGTTTGTTCTCCTCTCACCACCTTGTCTTTCACTCTCATTCTGCTGTTATGAGAAGTTCAGAGAAACAGAAAATGCAATTCATGATCCTCTATAAAAATCATTTATTTCACTCTCCAAAATTCGACTATTCGAGGAGAAATTTATTTCTCCTGACAATATTCCTCTCATTTTGAGTTTTGTATTGTAACGTATTCAGTAATATATTGTTGTTCTCTTGGTGATGTTTTTTTATTTCTCTCTTTGTTAAATCATGCATGCTTCATACTCTTTATCCTTGTGTTTATATATTTTATTTAATAAATTCGTTTTGTCTCTCTTCCCCTCTACAGCCCCGTGCTATGTCCGTGCGGCCACAATTGGACGGTATGGCTTTCCCACCAAGATTCGACCTTGCTCCCGAAGATTTCTAAATGCCATTAAAACATTTTAATTTATTTTATTAATACTATTTCATAATTATTTTATTTTACTTTAATTTATAAATATTTTACAACACTTTTTGTTTTTCTAATTAAAAAAAGAAATAAAAAACAATTTAAAAAATTTATTAAAAAAAAAAAACATCAACAACTATAAACAATCGAACGACGGGAGGATAAGAATGCACTTAGGCATATATATCACAACAACAAAAAAATCTAAAAAACCAAAAAAATATACTAATACTAGAGATAGTATCCAACTAAATGTATTTTGTAAAATACCAACATAAGAAGCCTAACAAGGACAAAACAAAAATGATGAAAAGTGGAAAGAAGAAAGAATGAATTTTCCTAGTGTAGTAACTTTCGCCATACATGCTCTCTGACATCAGAATACACAACCTTTACTCATATTGTTGTAAATGAAGAAAGAAAAGAAAAAAACAAGAAAAATTTTTAATTTTTTTATATATAAAATTATAATAATTTTTGTATTATGAAAAACATGACTTAAGCCCCGTCATAAAACTTAATACTACTCATACATATGTACGTTTAGGTTTAAATCTAGTTGTCTAGTTGTCTGTGTCGAAAGTTGAAAAAAGAGAAATTTATAAAAAAAAACCAAAAACACACATTTACTACACATCTTCAAATAAATAAGAATATTAAAAAAAAACAAAATAAAACCAATGAAATGTTATTTATTTATGTATTTATTGTAAAATGCACACTTTACACTCACACATACACATTGATATTTGACTGATATTGGAGATCGAACACATGCATTCATACAAAAGGACTCCATCCAGTTCATCAAATAACTTTTGCACATTTTACTTCTATTTCTACAATTCTCTCTCTCTCTTTTACACTTACTCTTACTCAATCACTCACTCAACATACAAAACACACAGAGACACAAACGCAAACACAAACAAACACCCTCATCTTATGGCGCTTATGTTTATGTTATTTTTTTAATTAATCAAACATTTAAATTTAAATAATTTAAAAATATACATAATAATGATAATATTTAAAATATAAAATAAATTAAAAGAAAGGAACAAGTATACAAAAAAGGAACAAAATAAATGTAAATCAATTAAAAAACAACAACATCAAGTCTTTCAATTAAAACAATGGGGTACGAACGGGAAACAAAAGGATTTTAAAAAATAAAGAATTGGTTTTATAGTTATATAAGTAGTAGGCTTCAATTAAATCCTGAAATGTCATCTACAGGATTGATAATCCCCCCCGAAAATTCTAATGGTACATTTTTTTGACAAAAGGCATATGCTGAACATCGGAACACTGCGATATCATTCTACACTGATGATTCAAAAACTGAAATCTGTACAAACCCATAACTTTTGGTATCCGTCAGATTGCCTCGTTTTTAGGCGCAAATTTACACTATTGATATGGTGGAGAAAAGGCTCCCAACTCCAACTTATAAGTTCAAATCTGACAATACACAACATGAGGTCATTCAGGGAAATTTAATTGCGATCTTTAATGTCTTACTATAAACCCCCGATAAAGGCATGGAACATAATCGACGAATGAACGAAAAACGAGACGCCACTCAGGGATCAGATCTACAAAAACGTAGAATCAGTTAAGTTGGTACATCTATCTATTCGCGATATATTCAAATTTGTTAAGATACGTTCAGCAGCTCTACAAGAAAGTTGAGATGCCCTAAGGTTTGCAGAAATATAATGTACTCGCCATTAAGTGCTACTAAACGGGTTAAATGTTATCAAGTTCGTGGTTACTCCATGCAAAAAGGAAGAGTGTTCTAAACTGACGCCGTGACATCTTTTCTTCCTTTTTATTGTTCAAAATTATGCAGTACTCTTTGAAGACAAGACTCGGATTCCCAACATGTGTGTCGTCTAAAGACCCCTAATTATTACTCTTAATCTCTCTATATGGAGACTTTTCATGAAGTAAGCTGACTTCGACACCTAAGTTCAGCCAGACATTACGGTTTATATTGAACAAGGACTTGCATTTTGTAAGAGAGTTAACGCACCTCTACTAACTAATTCACATACAGTTACACATTTGAATACTGTGATCAGGAACTTACTTAACGTTAACCTAAAACATATGACTATCAGTAACACCTGATATTATCTTATTCAACTATGCTCTCGTTAAACGTTCGCGGTGTTGGTGCTAAAGTATCAGCTAACTCCTTCACGATACGAAGCTCAATAAATAACATTTATATATATAGAGATGTACAGTATGCCAGGTAGTGAGAGCGAATATAATAGCACTCCACAACTCTCGACAAATACCCCTTGTCAATTTGAAGCCAAGAAGAAGAAAATGAACAAGAAGGAAAGGGCCAGAAAGTCTAGATATGCCAAAGTTAAATTTATTTTAGACAAGAATGCTACCAATGGCACTAACTGTGAGCGCGATGAGGAAGATCGCGTCTGATATTAATTTCATCGACCAAAAGACAATTGTTTTGTTAACATTGACTTCTATAATTTCAATGCCATAGTAAACACATTAAAACTAAGGTAATTAAGATTCTAGTGAAACCTGTTATAGAATTGATAAAGTAGGAACCTGTTCTCAAAATTATCGTGAACATTAGTTTTTTGCTAAAAAACGATTCTAGTAGAACCCCTTCTAAACGAACTGTTTCTAAAGGAACCTGTTGTTGAATTGATAGGTGGGAACCTGAGTTTAATTTATATGGGAGATGCCCGCTATTGATAGTTTACCCAAATGTGCATATGGATTTCAATGTTGAGATTTCTTTTATTTAATTAATATGGGTGGTGCCATGTCGCCTACAACACGTACAACATCATTCAGGTTTCTAGTTCCTATATTGTCCCAGATGTAAAAATTTAATTATTATGGGAGGGACCATGCTCCTATTGCTAGTCCGGTTATTATTCCGCAAATTGTTCACATTGTTTTCAGCATTGCTCGTTCAAAACTTGAGGATTCTCGCTATAATGGTTTCCCAGATATACGAATTTTTGTATTTAATTCATATGGGAGGTTCCACGCTACCATTATCCACCAATTTATTAGACAAATTTTAGCATTTTAGCTCCAAAAGTTTCCTTGAATGGGAGGGATCATGCCCCCGTCAGTTTAGTAGACAAATACTTACATGGGTGTCAAAATTGTATTTGCAAAATTTGAGCATTCTAGCTCCAATAGTTTCCCCGATATACGATTTTTTAATTTAATTCATATAGGAAGTACCATGCCCCTTTTTCTAGTCCGCCCATATTTGTCTTAAATATTCATATTGATATCTAAGTGGATCGGACGAAATTTGAGCACTCCAAATTTTATTGTTTCCCAGATATACGATATATTTGGTACTAACTTTATGTGGGGGATGATACGCCCACTATTTCTTATCCGCCCATTATTACACAAAATTTTTATTTTGTTATAGATTTCCAAATTTACATAATTTAGTATTGGCTAGCAATATAAGAGTGGGATGTGCCACACCCACTAATTCTAGTTCGCCAAATTTTCCCCGCGCATTCATATATATGTCCAAGATGTTTGTGCAAAATTCGAGGAATATAGACGTACCAGTTTTCGAGAAATACTACTTTTAATAGTTATTTAGTAAGAGGACATTCCAATTCCAAAATAAAAAGTAGCCTATTTTTGCTTCCAGGCATACAGAAACACACTGTGAAAATTTCCAGAAAATCGATTTAGCCGTATAGACGTATATAGACTTCAAACAAACATACATACATATATAAAAACACACATTAATTTTAATATATATAGAAGATAGATATAGATAAATATTATTGTGGACTTCTAATTGATAATTACACTTTTTATAACATTTATTATTTTTAAAACCTAAATTTAATTAACTAATCAAAGAAATTTAAAAAAAATTACTTAGAACCCGGAGCCTTAGGATTAGTTTCAATTCTCAATAACTGCTTGTGTTGACCAATAATATGTTCCAAATGATTAATTTCTCTTAATTCACATTTAAATTCCTCCAATGTTTCGTAAAGTACAGGATACAATTGAGGCAAAATACCATGATCTAATGTGGGGAATAAATGATGCAGAACATGATCACCAAAGTGGGTCAAGACCAAGAACTGAGAACCTTTAAGATCACCACGATCGATTATAGTATCGACTTGATAAAGACCCCAATCACGATCTTCACGATTGGCATCACCTTCATGGAATATTTCCGGATCATGATGGGCTGCATTTAAGCCAATAACACAGAAAGAAAAACTGGCTATTGCGGTGATAAAGATCCACTGACGCAAACACCAGAAAATGGAATAATTCGAACATAAATACATGGATAATGGGAGAGAAAGACATATTAAATCGTGCCAGTACATGATATTCGTCTTACGCAGGGAGTAAAAAATTCTGAAATTACAGGAAAAAAAAACAGTTAATCTGATAATATTAGTGAAACTTAGTAATTAAAGTACCTTGTTAGTATTTGCAGGAAAAATGCAATCATATAGGCAATCGGCTCAGTTACCCAGGATACATAACGCATCATTTTACTTTTTATATGTGGACTTGGCACCCAACACAAAAGTGGTTCAAACATTGATAGTTCCAGATCAATATAGGAATTTGGATAGATGTGATGTGACAGAGAGTGAGATATACGCCACGCTGTAAAGTTCATCATACTCAAATTGAAAGCATACATTTGCCAGTTGTCACGTTTGTGAAAGTAGTTGTGTGATACCACTGTGGTCCAAACTAGAGCTGCACCCGCTAATGCCATGAATACCAAACTATCGTATTTAGCACTGGCCATGGAAAAAATAAAGGTACTTAAGAGCAAACCCAAATGGATTGCCTGTAAAAAATTGGGGGAAAAATGTGAAATTAATTTGAATGATTTTAGCTGGATAAGTATTTAAATTTAAATGTAATTGGGCACTTCATTAATGTCCTTTATAAAAAAATCGGTCCATTTAGATTATCATTAAATATCCTATTAACATACCTATGCAGCAACGATTAATTTTGAATTCCCCCTAATATAAAGTTTTTCTAGGCTAGGTTAGGTTGATAGGAGGATGTATACTACATCAAATCCGAAGAAATACACCTAGGCCACTATCGGGCCTGTTGTGCGCTCCTTTTCATGAAAAAAAAATTAGTGTTATACAGGAATGTTATTTCCGGAATAACATCACTTCCAAGATACTTGGTTTTAACTTCCAAAGTTTCACAGTCCTCTCCCCATGCTCTACATTCGTCTGAATCCGCATGTCCAATTTTGCATAGACGTGCTCGTAATTCTGTGTGTCCACTCAGAATACGTACTATCATACTAACTTCAGACTTGAGGAGATTTTTCGTCTTGCTTTTGCCTGGAAGCTTGTGTTATGATTTGCCATTGATGCAATGGGTACTATTGATGGCACTGTCTTGTTGTAACATCCCTTCCAATTGGCACCTTCCCAATTTTTAATATGACAGCTTTAGAGGCGAAGTAAACCCTACCTTTATTCTTGGCAAGACTAGTCATGGAATTCTTGTCGATACCTATTACAAATAGAGTTCCCCAGGTTCTTCTTTCCTGTAAAAGGGATAAGATGACAACCTCATCAACATCACGCCCATGCTGAACTCGCAGCTCACGCTCTCTCAAATTCTATAAGATCAGACCATAATGAGCCTTGTCTCCCATATAAGGCCTGTATAACACAGGTCAACAAATTTTTAACCCAGAAATACTTTTTTAAAGGAGTGAGCAGCGCTCAATCACAGTACATTTTTTAGATATCACGTCCCTAATATCGAGAGATTACAACAGCGCGAAAACATCATTAATTATAAAATTTGTTATGTCGCCAGAAAGTCCAATGTGTAACATCTAACATCTTTCTTCTTACAGATATTGTTCTTGAAGTGGTAAAAAATCTCTTGTATTTGCTAAGATATCGTGTCTAATTTTTTGGAATTTATATTTGTTTCTAACTATAAGTTAAGAAATCTCTAAGTAGGAAGAAGATATACCGGATGATAAACCTTTCTTAAAGTAGACATTTTATAAATATAGATGTTTTCGCGTCTTGTAGCGTCTGAAATACGGCCAAAAAGGGGGTTTTTCAATATTAATGACACCATATCTGGAAAATATGATGTAATGGAGAATTTCTAAAGCCAAATTCGGATTCAGCATTGTTCAGACCTTTCTGGATTTAGATTTCTTTTTAATTCTGTTACCCTGAACACTCTGAATGTAGAATAATTGGTCTGTAAAACTCTAATAGTCTAATAGTCTTTTATAAAGAGATTTCGTTAAATTTTAAAAATCCCTATAGGACAACTTACATCCGAGATCTTCTTTGGTTTATTATCAATTGTTCTCATCTTCTCCGCCACCCTTTTCTTCAGAGTCTTATAGAAACCATTCTCATGCAGGGTCAGCGTGTATATTCTTGGTTTCGCAGCCTCGCGCACTTTATATTTTTCAATCATTTTAGCTGGAGCCGATGTCAAATGATGAGCTTCGAAAGCTTCGGTTATATCAAGACCTTTTGTTTCTCGTATCCAAAATTTACCACCCGGATGTTTATCAATGAAATCGGTAAAATCATATAAGGTATCATAAATACGCCAAAGACCTTCAGCCTCATCATCTTTGCGTTTGCCCTCTAACCAACTGTGAAATATTAATATTTGAAAAATGCATCCTTGTAATTGTTATCCTTGCGAGGAATTTTTACCTTTTAGTAGTCACTAAACTTGAATTTCTATATGTGGGAAATTTTGTAGCTATACTACATTTTTTCCATTCCTCGGTAACCATTTTTGTATTTTATTTATTTAATTCAATCAGGATTTGATTTAATAATATATTTTTTTTTCTAAATTGCACTTCACTTGGCTAATGATGTCTAGCCTGGAACTTTTTATAGGCACTGTAATCAACAAAATATGAACTTAAACTAATTTAGAATTATTATTTTGTTTTGATATTTATTCCTAATTATTTGTTAATCTCATAATATTTTAGATCTGTATTCATTATCTCTATTAATTAATGACAATTGTTAACATTATTTTGTTCGACACTACCTCCGTAAAATCTTGGCAAAATTTCTTTTTAGATTATAAAAATACGTAATTATTTTCTAAATATACAGTGGAATACAGCTAAAGAGAACAAGTTGTAGGAAATCCCATTAGAGAAATTTTCTAAATTTGTAACTTTCTGTTGGTGTTTCAGATTATGCAGATGTTTCGAAAATTAATAAAAAATCTTGAATTTCAATCCAAAATTTTACCATTACTATAAAAGTAATTAGTTTATAGCCGTGTTCAATTGTATTAAAGTTTTTCATATATCACTTTTGCGTTTGACACTTTGTTTATTAATAATGTTACACGAATAATTGCTATAAGTTTTATATAAATTTTTATTTACATTTTTATAATCCTTATCAATTGTAAATATATTCCGAAACATTCAGAATCACTTGTTATATGAATGTAATAAAAATATTA
Source organism: Lucilia sericata (assembly GCF_015586225.1). Classification (NCBI taxonomy): domain Eukaryota; kingdom Metazoa; phylum Arthropoda; class Insecta; order Diptera; family Calliphoridae; genus Lucilia; species Lucilia sericata. The sequence goes on along the minus strand of NW_023994724.1, from coordinate 26,918 downwards.
TTACTTTATTTATTACTAACTATACCTAGTGTGCTTCGCTACCCTCATCGTAATGGAATAAAATAAATATTATATACATATACTTATTTGCAATACCAAAAAGTCCTCATTTATATAAGTTTGATTTTATGATTCTAGTCTGAATATTACAGACAATTAAAAAAAACAGTTGAAGAACAAAAAAGTACCAGACAGTGCCTTTTTACAGATTTTAATTAAATCCGGATGATGCATGTTTGATTTTCAACCGGAAATTCCTCGCATACAGATTATTATAAAATCAGGAAGCTGCGCGTCCAATTTTATGTTTTTAGGTTCAATATTATAAAAAATTCGAAAAGTATTAGTAAAAAAACAAAAAAGTACCAGAAAGTAAACTTTTTAAATTTTCGTTCAATCAAGATACTGCGTGTTTAATTTTATGTTTATATATTTAATATTTTAGAAAACTCAAAAAGTACCAGATGAAGTGCGAAAAAGTACCAAAAGTCCTCTTTTATTTTATTTCATGTTTCTAAGTTCAATATTATAGAAAATTCAAAAAGTACCAGTTAATGAACGAAAAATACCAGAAAATATTCCAGTTTAAATTTGCATTCACTCAAGTCCCTGATTGCTTAGTTTTATGCTTTTAGGTTCATTATAATAGTAAATTCAAATAGTACCAATTGAAGAACGAAAAAGTACCAAAAAGTCCAGTTTTATACGTTCTCACTTAATCAGGGTTGCACATGCTTAATTTCATGTTTCTAGGTTCAATATTATAAAAAAATCAAAAAGTACCAGTCGAAGAACGAAAAACTACTAAAAAAGTCCCCTTTTGTAGATTATAACTTACTCCGGGCTTTACATGTTTATTTTTATGTTTCTAGGTTTAATTTTATAGAAAACTCAAAAAGTACCAGTCGAAGTGCGATTAAAATCCAAAAAGTTCCCTTTTATAGATTCTCATTTATTCCAGGCTTTAAGTGCTTAATTTCATGTTCCTAAGCGAAAAGTCCCTTTATTATTAATTTCAAGTTTCGATTTCAATTTCATATTTAGTGTTTCTAAATCTAAAAATATTATATAAACTGGATCATTGTGTTTTTACCCCTTTTGGTACTTTTTTCCTCCCCATTAACGATACAAATTATGTTCCAAAAAGTTGCAACATCGTATTGGGAGCCCGTTATTATGTATTCATATGTATATGTTTTTATTAACTTTAAAAACAATGTTTTATGAAAAAAGTACCAAAAATAGGTACAATTTTCACCCCTTAAACGTCCGAATATCCAAAAAGTACTAAATTCAAATTTTTATTTTTTTGTCAAGTTATGAAGGAGTCAAAAATATTTTTTGTATGTTCACTGGTGCGAAAAAAGTACTAAAATACAGTTTTTGCCCGTTTATTCCCTAAAGGGGAAAAAAGTACCAGACACTTATTTTTTAAATGAACGACGATAAGCTTTAAACTGTTTTTGTATCTTTTCTAGTTTAGGAGATATGAGGTTACCGAATTTACCTGTTTTTACCCTTTTTTTACCCCCTAAACATTTGAATTTCCAAAAAGTGGGAGACCGACCTCCTGTCCAAATTTCAGCTCTTTAGCTTCAACCGTTTAGGCTGTGCGATAGTGAATCAGTCAGTCAGTAACGTTAGAATTTTATATAAGTATATAGATTAAATAATCACCAAAGTCTTTATTAGGGAGAGACATTGATTATGGACCAGACAGATGTTGTGGAAAAAGACAAAATTATTTTGATTATCGTTAAATTAATTTAAAAATTGGATTTTTAGCATAAAACCTGTTATCAGCATAATTTAATGAGAAACATTCCTACAATTTTTACGAACAAATTGCAAAATAAAATTTAGAAAGCAATTGTTGTCAATGGGGTAATAGACGCAGAAACAATTCATTCGACATACATTTTTATACAAAAATAATTAATTTTTTTAAATCAAAAAAATGGAATTTAAAATATTAATTGAACTACGCTAAATATTTGAAAAAGTTAAAAATATACATATATTTTCAATTAATTTCTAATAAAGGGCTAATAGTTCAAACACGCTTTATTTTAATGATCGCAGATTAATAATAAACATGAATGATATTTTAATTTGTACCTATTTATATAGATTGTTTATTTAAATCGATCATAAATTGTGTAAACAACATGCAAAATTCATCATTACTTAATAAGGGGTTAGTGGGAGATGACCAGGGCACCAATATATTTCAATATATTTCAAAGTGAATGGATCAAAGAAATTTTATACAAACGAACAAATATTTTATCAATCAGAAGCAATTCAATTAAAATGAAACAAGTAAGAATGTACAGTCGGGCATGGCCGACTGTATGATACTCTACACCAGAGCGTATGTTAAGAATGTGGATTATTTTTTAATAATAAAGCATTTAAGTTTTTCACCTTAACTCCGAAATATTTTAACAATTTATTGACAAAAAAGAGATTTTCCAAAAGCTGAGTTATGTGGGGGTAAGAGTAAATATGGGCCTCTTCTTACACATTTACGTTTACATTAAAGTTATTTATGAAGAATTTTATCGTGATACTAGTGTTTATAAGTAAATTTTGACCTTGATGTGATTTTCCGAAGGGGACTTTGTATGGAGACTAGGGCCAAATATGGACCGATCATTACGAAGATCGGGAGTATAATTTAGACGTATACAAAAAAACGTTATGCCGATTTTTTGTAGAGATACTAGAACATTTTACATAATTATGAGCTCAAAAGCCCTATTTAGGGTGTACGGTTGTAGGGGGGCTAGCCGAATTAACCATTTTCAACAGGCTTCGTCCCTGGGTCGAAAAAAGAGTGTGTAAAAGAGTGACTGACAGACAGACGGACTGACATAGCTTAATCGACTCAAAAAGGGATTCTGAGCCGATTGGTATACTTTATGTTGGGTACACTTAGTACCAATATTTTTGGGTGTTACAAATATCAGCACAAACGCACTATAGTTGTGTAGGGTATAGCGTATAAATACAACTTAACTTTCCATAGCAATCCTAATCGAATTCTTAAAAATAAATATTTTCTGAAATTACAATTACTTTGTATGAAACATCAACATTTGAAGACCTATACTTCGTAACCAGAAGAGAATTTTGAATTTTTGTGCATCTCGGAGGTTAAGCAACGGGGCAGTAATAGTCATGCTTGTACATGGATCGGCAAAAATTGTCAAATATTACATCTTGAGAACTTGAGTAAAGTGCTTGTAGATGGACCGGCAGAACCATGTACAAAAGTGGTCATCGACGAGTAAGAAACACAAAGGGGCGGTGATGAGTCGTCTAGTCAGCTCACCCAGTGGTTGAAAAAGAACCACGGTGAAATACGGCTAACACGGCAGGTGTTCACGTAAATCACTTCGACATCTTGTTCTCTCCATATGCTTTATATTCTACGAATTTGGTTTATCCTACCAATCTTAGGGTTCGTCTTAACATCTCTTAGGTTTCGCCGACCTATTACTCAATCAGTCAATTTGACTACCTCAAGTTTCTTTTATAGTAAGTACATTAGCTGTATCAATAATATCTTGACCATGATATCTCCTAATTTCCGGCATGTCCTATAACCACTTTTTTAAATTTCTGATTTCTTAACACTATCAGTCACCAAAATCGCCCAAGAAATTAGATTCAATGTAGTTGGGAATAAAACATAATGCGGTCTCGGTAGAGTCCATTCTTAGGGCGAATTTAAGGCCTCCTCGGTACTACTACATAAATAATTTTAATCTTTGCCCCATGTGTTTCGTCTACTTTGAATAATGGTCTTTTTCTGATAGTTATATCATACAGCTCGCAGGTTAACCATCTAATTCCTCAACAAGTGGTTAGTCCAACACATGCGAAAATAGTCTAAGGTTTGGATAAGATCCTTTTGTATTTTCGCTCACTATGTGAGTGAAATTATTCCACAACAGACTACGTTACAAACAAAACCGTTTAGTACGGTTACGGTTACGGTTAAAGCAGATGGAGTGGATTTAACTGGCAGCCGCAACCACGAATATATTAAAATCAAAATATCCTGATACATTTCGAGAAATGGACCTGCCTGTCAATTGGCCTCCAAGGTCGTGCGATTTGACACATCTCGATTATTTTCTGTGGGTTCACATAAAATCACTAGTTTATTCTAGTGATAACAATGTTTGTGTTATTTATCGTATGATCGAAAAAGTGGATAAAATTGGATGTCCAGTTAATGCCATTTACACAGTCCGACAAATTTTGAAAAAACTCGAAACGCTGAGACCAAGTTAGACGTTTCTAAAGGATTGAGTCGTATTGAATCCGAAACTGATTTTCTCCATCACATCTGGGATTTGAGATATCGAGTCCTGAAATTTGAAAAAAAACTCAATTTTTGGCCCTTTTTGAGACGTTATAACATCGCCAAGACAACTTTATTTATAAAATTTTGTATGCCATCTGAAAGTCCATTCTGTCAGCTTTAACATACATATTTTTAGAAAAATTTATTTTTTGTGTTTCAATCACTATAGGGCCTAAAAAACACATCGTGTAAAAGTACCCCAAACTGGCACTGGCTAAGAACATAACCATCAATTGGTTTAGGAATTAGATTTCAAATAAAATTCATAAATTTGTTCACAGCACTTTAATTGCCAACGACCATTAATGATGTTAGTATCTGTCAGTGCTCATTCTCAATATTAAGAATGTTTTTTCGAATGTATGATAAACATTTTTGTGTTTATACAAATATTTATATGAAGATTTGTTTCTTTATTCATTATTAATCTTTCTTTTTAGTCTCCTAAATAATAAAACGAAGCTTTATCAAAAGAAATAAATAAAAATAATATTTAAGTATGTATTTGGTAGACACACACGCTCGTATGTGACGAATATTTAATTCTCCCCAGAACTCTGGTTTTCGATCAAGCAAAACAATCAGTACTTTGTGTGTAAACAAACTAGAAACATTGTTTTCTGAATACTCGATCGGTTCAAACGAGCGACGAAGAGTTAATGCTCCCAACCGGCGAAACAGCAAAAAAATAAAACAATAATTTAGATTAAACATGAATGACCTCTCTAGTTAATGAATTTATTAAAATATATATAGTTGTGTTGTTGTGAAACGAAATATTGTTGAAAATACTCACATGAAGTTATCGAATTTGTGGAAAGTTTTATTTAAAAGAAAAAAATCGAAAATGTCTAAAGTAAATAAGGAAAAATCTAGCAATAAATTCACAGATGATTGGAGGCGTTCGAATATTTCTAGGACAATTCCATCATATAGAAATCATCCATTTATAACAACTGAAAGGTAAAGGAAAATTATTTATATTTGTTATTTGTTAATCTGGTGATTTTTTTAATTATTAACAACTTGCATTAAATAATACAAAAAAATATATAAAATATTAAATTACTTAGTTGTTAGACGATTATATTTAATATGATATGTATTAATTAAAATTCAAGTGGAAAATTGCGAAATGGAATATTTTTGGAATTTTTATATTCAAAACATTTCTGCGCAATATGTTAAACAAAAAGATTTACGGCCATAATAAAATTTAGTTATTTTATAATCAATCAAAAGCTCAAAAGAACTTATTGGCCTTAAAAAAACTTTAGTCTAATTTTTTTGGTAACAACATATATTTTGACATACTTATAAGACTCTCTCCATTCTCAGTTAGATACAAGATTCTGCTCCACTGTGCAGCGATACAGTAATATAGTTTGTAGGTCTACTTTAATAGATCACAATCCCAAAACAAAAAATAAACAAATTTCTAAAATGAATAAATTAACTGTTATGCGACTAAATAGAAGATTCTTCGTAAAACTGTAAAGAGTGGTTCTAAAAGAGTTTTTCTATTACACTATGCTATGCTTACACGGTTGTCAGTTCATTACAATGTTGTCAGAAAAATGTTTAGTGAATGTCTAATAAAGGCTTGTACAAGACAAAATTTGTGAAAAAAAATGTCGTGTGCTTATAATGGCGCACACGATATTTTTTTAACAAATTGTTGTTTTCTTTGCAACGTTGTCAGAAAAAGGATTGGCAGTACATTATAAAACAATAATATTGTCAGACATCTGACAATCGTGTAAACACATTACGTTGCCATTGCCAGATCTGACAATTTTGGTTGTTTTCAATTTTTAAATTATATATATTGGCAACACTATGCATTAAAAGAAGTTAAATATATACATATTTATGTACATACTAGCTATACCCAGTGTGCTTTGCTACCCTAAAAGGAATATGTATAAATAAATACCAGATTTATTATATGTTACATATAAAAGATGTCAAGCAAATTATTGCAAGTTCGCCAGTTTCTATCCATCGCCAATTTCTATCTATCTACAAAAAATTTGAATAATATAAGAGTTTCCAAGATGCACGAAATTTTGTATTTAATTCATATATGTGGTGCCAAGCCCCCCATTGAAAGTCCGCCCGTTATTCTCTAAATGTTCACATGAATGTTAAAGTTCTTCATGTAAAATTTGAAGATTCTAGCTCTAATAGTTTCTCAGATATACGAATTTAATTCATGTGGGGGCTTCAAGCCCCCCGGATGAAAGTCCGCCCTTTTTCCTCCAAAATATTCAGATGAATATTAAAATAATTTGTTCAAAATTTGAAGAATCTAGTTCTATTAGTTTCCCAGTTAAACGAAATTTTGTATTTAATTCATATGGGAGGTACCAAGTAACCCATTGGAAGTCCGCCCGTTATACTCTAAATGTTCAGGTGAATGTCAAAGTTCTTCAAGTAAAATTTAATGATTCTAGCTCTAATTGTTTCTCAGATATACGAATTTTTCTATTTTATTCATATGGGGGCTCCAAGCCCCCCAGATGAAAGTCCGCTCTTTTTTCCTTAAAAATGTTCAGATGAATATTAAAGTTCTTCGTGCAAAATTTTAAGAATTTAGTTCTATTAGTTTCCCAGATAAACGAATTTTTGTTTTTAATTAATATGGGAGGTGCCGCTCCTCTCATGGGTAGTCCGCCAATTTTTTACCCAAAATGTTTATATGGATGTTAAAGTTCTTTGTGCAAAATTTTAAGAATTTAGTTCTATTAGTTTCCCAGATAAACGAATTTTTGTATTTAATTAATATAGGAGGTGCCGCTCCCCTCATGGGTAGTCCGCCAATTTATTACCCAAAATGTTTATATGGATGTTAAAGTTCTTCGTGCTAAATTTTAAGAATTTAGTTCTATTAGTTTCCCAGATAAACGAATTTTTGTATTTAATTTATATGGGAGGTACCACGCCCCCTAATGCTAGTCCGCCTACTTTTTGTCCTAAATGATCATATTGACACTAAAATGGCTCCGACAAAATTTGAGGACTCTAACTGTTATATTATCTAAAATATACGGATTTTATATTTTCTTAATGTGGGCGTGGCTCATCGCCACTTGAAATTTCGAAATAAAAAGTAGCCTATTACCTATTCCAGACATGCAGGAATATGCTGTGAAAATTTCCAAGAAAATCGGTCAGCCGTTTAGTAGTTATAACGTTCAAACATACAAACATAACAAACAAACACACATTCATTTTATATATATAGATATTACTAGGTATACCCAGGTACTTTGCTCAGCGTCGTTAGTAGTTTTAGTTACGTAGTTAGTACAAGTTAGTTAGTACTTAGTTAGTTACTAGTTAATACAATTAGTAAGTTCGTACAGTCATTTGTTATTAATAGAGTTAGTTATAGTATACCCAGTTGTATTTGCTACCCAGTTAGTAGTTAGTAGTAGTTAGCAGTAGTTTTAGGTTAGTTAGTTAGTTAGTTAGTTAGTTAGTTAGTTAGTTAGTTAGTTAGTTAGTTAGTTAGTTAGTTAGTTAGTTAGTTAGTTAGTTAGTTAGTTAGTTAGTTAGTTAGTTAGTTAGTTAGTTAGTTAGTAGTTAGTTAGTTAGTTAGTTAGTTAGTAGTTAGTTAGTTAGTTAGTTAGTTAGTTAGTTAGTTAGTTAGTTAGTTAGTTAGTTAGTTAGTTAGTTAGTTAGTTAGTTAGTTAGTTAGTTAGTTAGTTAGTTAGTTAGTTAGTAGTTAGTTAGTTAGTTAGTTAGTTAGTTAGTTAGTTAGTTAGTTAGTTAGTTAGTTAGTTAGTTAGTTAGTTAGTTAGTTAGTTAGTTAGTTAGTTAGTTAGTTAGTTAGTTAGTTAGTTAGTTAGTTAGTTAGTTAGTTAGTTAGTTAGTTAGTTAGTTAGTTAGTTAGTTAGTTAGTTAGTTAGTTAGTTAGTTAGTTAGTTAGTTAGTTAGTTAGTTAGTTAGTAGTTAGTTAGTTAGTTAGTTAGTTAGTAGTTAGTTAGTTAGTTAGTAGTTAGTTAGTTAGTTAGTTAGTTAGTTAGTTAGTTAGTTAGTTAGTTAGTTAGTTAGTTAGTTAGTTAGTTAGTTAGTTAGTTAGTTAGTTAGTAGTTAGTTAGTTAGTTAGTTAGTTAGTTAGTTAGTTAGTTAGTTAGTTAGTTAGTTAGTTAGTTAGTTAGTTAGTTAGTTAGTTAGTTAGTTAGTTAGTTAGTAGTTAGTTAGTTAGTTAGTTAGTTAGTTAGTTAGTTAGTAGTTAGTTAGTTAGTTAGTTAGTTAGTAGTTAGTTAGTTAGTTAGTTAGTTAGTTAGTTAGTTAGTTAGTTAGTTAGTTAGTTAGTTAGTTAGTTAGTTAGTTAGTTAGTTAGTTAGTTAGTTAGTTAGTTAGTTAGTTAGTTAGTTAGTTAGTTAGTTAGTTAGTTAGTTAGTTAGTTAGTTAGTTAGTTAGTTAGTTAGTTAGTTAGTTAGTTAGTTAGTTAGTTAGTTAGTTAGTTAGTTAGTTAGTTAGTTAGTAGTTAGTTAGTTAGTTAGTTAGTTAGTTAGTTAGTTAGTAGTTAGTTAGTAGTTAGTTAGTTAGTAGTTAGTTAGTAGTAGTAGTTAGTTAGTTAGTTAGTTAGTAGTTAGGCCCGATAGAGGCCTAGGTGTATTACGAATTTGAAGATTCTAACTATAATAGTTTTCCAGTTACATATGGGAGGTACCAAGCTCCCCATTTAAAGTCTCTAAATGTTCACTTGATTGTCAAAGTTTATCATGCAAGTAGAATATACGAATTTTTGTATTTAATTCATACAAAGTTTGCTAGTCCCCTAATCAAAATCCGCCCATTTTTTCCAAAATGGTCAGATAAATATTCAAATTCTTCGTGCAAAATTTTAAGAGTCTAACACTATTAATATCCCAGATAGACGTATTTTTGCATATAATTCATATGGGTGGTGCCAAGCCCATCATTGGTAATCCACCAATTTATTACCCAAAATGTTTACATGGATGTTAAAGTTCTTCATGCTAAATTTTAGGGTTCTAACCCTAATAGTTTCCCAGATAAACAAATTTTCGTATTTAATTCATATTAAATACGCCCACAAATAGTGCGCCCACTTTTTGTCTTAAATACTATATTTAATATTTTGTTCACATGGAGGGTGCCACGCCCACTATAGCCATTCCGCCCATTTTATCCACAACTATTCTTATGGATGTCAAAGTTGACCTAAAACATTTTAGGTCTCTAGCTGTTGCAATTTCTGAGATATACAACTTTTAATATGTAGGCGTGGCTCCTCGCCCACTTGAAAGAAGCTTATAACTACTTTCAGACATACAGAAATACACTGTGAAAATTTCAAGAAAAACGGTTTTGCAGTTAAGTCTTCTATAAACTTCAAACATACAAACAAACACAAAAAAGTAGGCTACATGTGGAGGGCATTTAAGATTCGGCATAGCCGAATATAACACTTTAACTTGTTTTTAAAATTTGTTTATTGTTTTTAATATCTGTTATTATTTTAAGTTATTTATACTGAAGCGTACTTTTGTACTGTAATTTTTTAGATTAAAATTATCAAGTTGATTGTTAACAACATTATGGGACTACTTCGTATCTATGTTATTTACAAGTACATACAAAGAGTATAATAAATGAATTGATAAACAATTAAAATTTAAATACAAACTCACCTTTATTGAAGCTATTTATTTCAAACAAGTTTTAATTATATTTATATCAGTAATAACAAGCTTGTTTTAAAGCCTAATATTTAAAACCGTGATGTTTTAAAACAACATACCGGCACTAACATGTTCTTCAATACTTAAGGTCTAGTAGTCTAGGCCCCATCATTTTCTATTAACCAGTTTTGAATAGCAGAAAGAAAATTTAAAATATTATTTTTCAATACCAAACTCTTTGATCAAAACTGAATATTTCGGAAAATTGTCATACGTCATGCTTTAAAACACAAACTGCTACAGATGTAACCGTTCTAAAGTATAGGGTCCATTTACGAACAAACTTATTGAATACCATGGAAAATCGATTAATATCTATTAAGCTTTTAAACGATTATTTAATTTATATTAAATCCATTTGCACTCACATTATTCATAATCTCTTGCAGCTGGTTAGAGGGCAAACACATTGACGATGAGGCTGAAGGACTGTGGCGTATCTACGATACCTTATACGATTTTACACCCTTCATTTCTAAACATCCGGGAGGTTCATTCTGGTTAGAAAAAACCAAAGGTACCGATATTACAGAACCATTTGAGACACATCACATTAAGGGAATTTCTCCACTACTATTGCAAAAGTATAAAATACGTGAGGCATTGAAACCAAGAAATTACACCTTCACCATGCATGAAAAAGGCTTTTATAAAACACTTAAAAGTCGAGTCGCTGAAACACTAAAGGATTTAGATTATACACCCGTTGAAAAGTCAAATGTAAGTATAGAAATCAGGCATTGAAAATTTAGTACTATAGTACTTTTTTCAGTACTTTTTGGATATCGTAAGATATCCAAAAGTACTTATAAACTTTTGGTATATAGTCCACTACGTAGTCAATAGACCAGTTTTTAATCTACTCTAGTCTAAAGTATAGCCTAGTCTAAAATTTATTATTTAGTCTAGTCCATAGTATAGTCTATTGTATAGTCTATAGTCTAGTCTATAGTCTAGTCTATAGTCTAGTCTATAGTCTAGTCTATAGTCTAGTCTATAGTCTAGTCTATAGTCTAGTCTATAGTCTAGTCTATAGTCTAGTCTATAGTCTAGTCTATAGTCTAGTCTATAGTCTAGTCTATAGTCTAGTCTATAGTCTAGTCTATAGTCTAGTCTATAGTCTAGTCTATAGTCTAGTCTATAGTCTAGTCTATAGTCTAGTCTATAGTCTAGTCTATAGTCTAGTCTATAGTCTAGTCTATAGTCTAGTCTATAGTCTAGTCTATAGTCTAGTCTATAGTCTAGTCTATAGTCTAGTCTATAGTCAGTCTAGTCTATAGTCTAGTCTATAGTCTAGTCTATAGTCTAGTCTATAGTCTAGTCTATAGTCTAGTCTATAGTCTAGTCTATAGTCTAGTCTATAGTCTAGTCTATAGTCTAGTCTAGTCTAGTCTATAGTCTAGTCCAGTCTATAGTGTAGTCTATAGTGTAGTCTATATTCCAGTCTAGAGCTTAGTATATAGTCTAGTATTTTCTTTTGATATGGGTGCTGAATCTTCATAGATATGAATTATAATATATATAATACATTATGTGAAATTCAACTGTTTCCTACGGAATTGCTCATAGGTACTACTTCGCAGATTGTATAGTCTAGTCTACAGCGAAGTCCACAGTATAGTCTACAGCCCAGTCTATAGTCTAGTCCATAGTCTAATCTATAGCCTAGCTTATAATCTAGTCTAAAATTTAGAATACAGTCTAGTCTATAATCTGTAGTTTTGTCTTTAGTCTAGGTATGTAGACTAGTCTGTACGATATAGTCTAGTCTAGAGTATAGCGGATGATTAGTTTAGTACTTTGGAACCTATATATAAGTTAGTACTATTTCAAAATTTAAATTTTTCATGCCTAATAGAAATGGTGTACCTATTTACTAAAGATTTAATATTATTTCTTCTATTGCCAGTTATTCCATTTAACTCTTCTGATCTCCACATTAGTGTGTTCCATACTATCAGCCCTTAATGCTGGTGTAATATTTGAACTTATTGCGGCTTTATCTCTATGTTGGCTGAGTACTTCTGCTCATAATTATTTTCACCAAAAAGATAATTGGCAGATGTATACTTTTAATTTTACACTAATGAATTTTGCCGAATGGCGCATTTCGCATGCGATATCTCATCATGTTTATACTAATTCACTATACGACTTGGAAATGTCTTTGTTTGAACCCTTCTTATGTTGGATTCCCAATGAACATATTTCCTCCAAAGTTAAACGAATTTTATCGGTGATAATACAGCCCATATTTTATGTTGCCATATTTCCCTTCCACTTCATACAAAGGTGAGTCCAAAATAAGCAACAAAATTAAGAAAATAATTTATTTTCCATAATTCTCTCTTTCAGACTATTACGTTCTGTTTTTGTAAAAAATGAACTATTGTGGCATGATGTTATCGGTTTCTCTTTACCTCTCTTAATGCTTATTTGCTCCAACTCTTCTTTAACAAATGTTTTACTGCATTGGTCTCGTATTATCGCTATCGGTAGTTTTCTATTCGGTTTAATTGGTCTTAATGCTGCCCATCATACACCAACTATTTATCATGATGGTGATGCCAATCGTAAAGATCGCGATTGGGGCCTTTATCAATTGGATACTGTTATAGATCGTGGTGATATTAAGGGATCTCAATTTATGGTTCTTACTCATTTTGGTGAACATGCTTTACATCATTTATTTCCCACTCTGGATCATGGTGTTCTACCACAACTGTACCCAGTGTTTAGAAAAACACTTGAAGAATTTAAAGAAGAGCTGCGGGAGTGTACATTTTTGGAACACATTATTGGTCAAAATAAGCAGTTGTTGAGAACGAAACCGAATCCAGTACCACCATGCGAAAGAAATAAGAAAAGTAATTAAGAGAAGAATTAAGTGTCTATTGGGGATGTCAGAAAAACGGTTAAGGTGTGATAAAAATAAATTATTTTTATAAAAAATTGTAACTGTTATTTAATTTAAAAGTACCCAGCAAAAACTGGGTAATGCTTTCAATTGTAATTACTTACCTATCAGCATACTTTTTAATGACTACTTCAACTTCAGGTCAATATTATGTACTTTAAGTTTTTCATGGCAAAATCACATTCAAGTCATTTGTCATAGAATTTTTATAAATCGTAATTTTTATGTTTTTTAACCTCCCTAATGTCTGTTATTGATTAATTACATTTGTAAAATCTCATTTAAATTACACATGTGAGCTAATGAACGCTGGACAGAAGAACATGAAACAAGCAAACAGTCGTTATACCGCGTTCACACGAAGCAATTATTCTTTATTCAATCCCCAATTACGAACTGAATTTAAACAAAATTTCAGCTGCGAATCACTTACGAATTACGAATGAATGAGTGTCATCTTTAAGTTATATAGGGTATTAATCATAATCAGCTGTTTGTTTTTATTTGTTGGAGACAAATTATAATAAAAAAAATAATAAATACATATTCCAAAAAATAACAAAATAACGAATGAAAAAATCTAATTACGAATGTGGCGTGAAAACAGCGTATTGTATTGTAATTCGAAGGCAGAATTAAGTAATTCAACTGTTCGTGTGAACATGGTAATAGCTATTATATTTTTAATTAAAGTATTTTTTTTATTTTAATTGAAAACAAATCGAAACAAATAAGGAAGTCTAATCGGTTGATTAAAATTATAATTTAAAATCGAACAACAAGATAGAAAGCATAAGTGTGATCCGCCATATTATACAGAAGAGTTAGAACTAAGGGATTTTATAATTTGGAATATTAAACAAATTAAAACAACATTTATGTTTTAATTTGTTTCTGAATTTAAAAAATATCAACCATTTTTTCAAATGTCAACTATTCGAAACCCGGTTTTTGGAAAATGTCGAATAATTGACCACCCTATTACCCTAGACCCTAGAGTAGAGTATAAAAATACTAAGCAAGTATATAATTAAATAATTTTATACAAAATTTAAATGTAGCTAATAAAAAATTATGCATATTTATAGTCGGACAGCTCCGACCATATTATACCCTACAGCAGTGAGTATGTTAAGGTGGATTTAAGTTCTTTTTTACCTTAATTCCGAAATATTTGAACTACTTGTTGATCAAAAAAAAGGGGTTATATGGAGGCAAAGGTAAATAGTAACACCGTCGTACTAGGTTTATAAGTGAATTATTAACCTTCAAGTCATTTTCTCAAGGGGACTAGTGTGGCCCGATCGATACGAAAATCGGTTGTATTATTTAGACTTATACATATATGTGTAACTAATTTGTGGCGATTTTTGTAGAGATACTAAAACATTTAACACAATTATGAGAGTATAATTCGGTGTGACGGTTACATGGGGGCTATGTAAAATAATGGAACGATTTCAACAGTTTTCAGTAGACTTCGACCTTGCGTCAAGTGCCAAATTATCTAAAAATTGCGAAATGTAATGTGCGCACAAGGTTTACATGGACACACAGCCAGACAGGCATAGCTTTATCGACTCAAAAAGTGATTCTGAGCCGATTGGTATACTTTAAGGGTATAAGACCCATTTATTTGGGAATTACAAACTCAGCATAATATATTACGCTTGTATTCAAAAAGTTATTAATCGCTTATTTATGGTTTATTATGCAGTTTTTCTCAAACAAAATTCCTGTAATAAATCATCAATAACTTTATTAATCACTTATGGATATAGTGATTAATGTTTTGACACTAGCCTTTATTGATTATAATATAATTATTTTGAAAAAAAAAAAATATACAAGTCATTTTAAAATTAAGATACAAGTTATAAACAAAATAGTATTTTTCAAAACAATTACTAAATTTTCATCATTTCCAATTTAAAAACCACAACGATAAGATAAATTTCTCACAATGACAGTAATTATTAATCTACAACTACTTATTAGAAATAAGTAAGCAATTATGGTTGACCATAGCTGACCATACGATACCCTACATCAATGTTTCGGAGACATTTTTCAAGTTAAATTTAGGAAGAAGGGCTAATAGGGGAAGTAGGTTTTATAATGGAGGGATGATAAAAATTATTTAGTTTTAAAAACTATATTATATTTTAGTAATGTAGGGTGTAAAATTGATCGTAGTAACAATTAATTTATATTTGCATTTATAACACACATATATGTACAATGTATTTGTAATGTTATTGGAGTCATTTTCCTAAAATGTAAAAATGAGAAAGAGTGTTAGAAATATAGAGAGAAGAGAGTCTCTATGTATAGAACTGATTAGATAAACAATTAATAAAGAGATTAAATACTGGTACGTAATATTTAGTCGGTGATATGTTCGACATTTGGATACCCTTAATTAAAACTTAAATAATTAACTCCCCTACTGATAAAGTCATTTTAAATTCTACAAAGATTTGTGCAACAAAATTTAAAAACAAAATATATTTCATAAATTTAAAAAAAAAATGAATCAGGCAAAAATTAAGATAACGACAAATTTAAAAACTTCCTAAAAAACTGTATTTATTATTATGCAAATGTCTACCAAAGCCGATGACAATACTATAGCTACAATAATAGTACGTGAGATTAATTTAAAAATTTTATATTTCTCAATTGGACACTTGCTATACGAATGCAATTATTGAATGAGAAATTTCAGTTTATTACAATAAGTCGAAAACACAACAACCACGGACTGCAATGGGTCCGGAAAAAGCAACGTTTTTAACACATCTTCTGATAGTGTGTGTGACATGGCAAATTGGTCAAGTGGATTCGGCCAATATATTGGGCCTGTTTACTAGTCATAGTCCCTCGCATTTAATAGTTCATATGTCAGTGGCTAAAGCTTTGGCGGAAAAAGGTCACAATGTAACCGTAGTAGCGTCTCAAGTACCCAAAGTTAAACACGATAAAATTCACTTAATCATCATACCACCTACCGAAGAGCATGAGCAACTACTCAGCAAGGAAGTTTCTGGAATGGCTTTAAAGAAAAATAACATTTTTACCACCATCGGTAACTTTTTCGGCTCGTTAAAACTGCTTATCGATATGCAAGCGGACATATTAAAACATCCCCGTTTTACGGCACTTTACGAAAATCCTGATACAAAATTTGATTTGGTCATAATGGGTTATTTTATGAATTCATTTGAATATGGTGTAGCAGCTAAATTTAAAGCTCCTTTAGTTATTAGTTGGAGTGGCTCTTCTATGCTATTGAGCGATATCATGGTAGGTAATCCCAGTGAAGAGTCTTATGTACCGGGTATGAATATGGCCGTTAAACTTGGTGAAAAAATGACATTTTTGGAACGACTTCAAAATTTATTTTCAAACTTATTCTTTAGAATCGTAAAAGAACTGCTCGATATTCGTATGCGTTCCTTTTACCGGTAAGTATGATTATCTGCTTTCAGAAGAACATATAATTATTTGCATTATTTATTTTTATAGTGATTTGTTCCCCACTGACGGTTCATTTCCCAGTTTAAGTGAAATGGAGAAGAATATATCATTGGTATTTTGCAATGGACACTTTAGCGAGGGTCCTATTAGACCCAATGTACCAGCTGTTGTAGAAATTGGTGGTATACAAGTCAAGGATACCCCCGATCCACTACCCGAGGTAAGTGAAGAATAATCTCAAGAAGTTAAAGCCAATAACAAATGAATTTCTTTTAGGACATTGCTAAATTTCTAGATAGTGCCAATGAAACCGGTGCCATACTTTTCAGTTTAGGTTCCAATCTCCAAGGTTCCAGCATTAAACCCGAAACTGCCACTCACATTTTCAATGTCTTGTCAAAACTAAAACAAAAAGTAGTTTGGAAATGGGAAGATTTAAAAAATACTCCTGGAAAATCCGACAATATTCTATACAAAAAATGGATGCCACAAGATGATATTTTGGCACATCCAAATCTCAAATTGTTCATCACACATGCTGGTAAGGGAGGCGTAGCTGAGGCTCAATATCATGGTGTTCCCATGGTGGCTTTACCCGTTTTTGCGGATCAGCATGGCAATGCTATGAAAATGGTTGCCAATGGCTATGGCCAATATTTGGAGTTGCTAACACTTACTGAAGATCCCTTCAGACAGACTATCTTGGATGTCCTAAACAATCCACAGTATAGGGAAAATGTTAAACGATTTTCACAACTTTATCGTGATCGTCCTCTAACAGCACGTGAAACTGTTGTGTTTTGGACCGAATATGTTTTACGTCATTATGGTGCTGCACATATGCAAAGTCCTTTGGTGCATATGAATTTCATCGAGAGTCTTAACTTGGATATATACTTGTTTATTGTGATTATATTATATGTGATTTTTAGAATTTTCAAATTCGTTACTCTATTCATTTTGGCCAAAGTTTGCAAAAAAGGTTCAGCGGCGGCGTCGAATAAAAAGGCTAAAAAAGTAAAATCACAATGAAATTAAATTAAGTAAGATATTTTTTAAAAAATATAATTTTTTTATATTCCCCTGGATTCATAAGCTATTTTTAAATTTTTTGTAATACAGTTTATAAATTAGATTTTGTATGAAAATTTTGTTTTATAAACCTTTTATAAAATAAAGATGTTGTTTGTGAATAAGGGGATAAGTATTTTCTTAAAGTTATAGTACAAATTAGAGTAACTTATACAAAAGGTACTTTAAAATTCATTTTTCATCCGGCACTGCCATCTAAAATAGTACTAATTTAGGTTTTCAATTATTAAACCAATTTTCCGCTAGACACAATACTGACTCTAGACTAGACTATAGACTAGATAATAGACTAGACTATAGACTAGACTATAGACTAGACTATAGACTAGACTACAGACTAGACTATAGACTAGACTAGACTATAGACTAGACTACAGACTAGACTATAGACTAGACTTTAGACTAGACTATAGACTAGACTATAGACTGGACTATAGACTAGACTATAGGCTAGACTATAGACTAGACTATAGACTAGACTATAGACTGGACTATAGACTAGACTATAGACTAGACTATAGATTATAGACTATAGACTAGACTATAGACTAGACTATAGACTAGATTATAGACTAGACTAGACTTTAGACTAGACTATGGACTAGACTATGGACTAGACTATAGACTAGACTATAGACTAGACTATAGCCTAGACTATAGACTAGACTATAGCCTAGACTATAGACTAGACTATAGACTAGACTATAGACTAGACTATAGACTAGACTATAGACTAGACTAGAGACTAGACTATAGACTAGACTATAGACTAGACTATAGACTAGACTATAGACTAGACTATAGACTAGACTATAGACTAGACTATAGACTAGACTATAGACTAGACTATAGACTAGACTATAGACTAGACTATAGACTAGACTATAGACTAGACTATAGACTAGACTATAGACTAGACTATAGACTAGACTATAGACTAGACTATAGACTAGACTATAGACTAGACTATAGACTAGACTATAGACTAGACTATAGACTAGACTATAGACTAGACTATAGACTAGACTATAGACTAGACTATAGACTAGACTAGACTATAGACTAGACTATAGACTAGACTATAGACTAGACTATAGACTAGACTATAGACTAGACTATAGACTAGACTATAGACTAGACTATAGACTAGACTATAGACTAGACTATAGACTGGACTATAGACTAAACTATAGACTAGACTATAGACTAGACTATAGACTAGACTATAGACTAAACTATAGACTAGACTATGGACTAGACTATAGACTAGATTATAGACTAGACTAAAGACTAGATTATAGACTAGACTATAGACTAGACTATAGACTAGACTACAGACTAGACTATAGACTAGACTATAGACTAGACTATAGACTAGACTATAGACTAGACTTTAGACTAGACTTTAGACTAGACTTTAGACTAGACTTTAGACTAGACTATGGACTAGACTATAGACTAGACTATAGACTAGACTATAGACTAGACTATAGACTAGACTATAGACTAGATATAGACTAGACTATAGACTAGACTATAGACTAGACTATAGACTAGACTATAGACTAGACTATAGACTAGACTATAGACTAGACTATAGACTAGACTATAGACTAGACTATAGACTAGACTATAGACTAGACTATAGACTAGACTATAGACTAGACTATAGACTAGACTATAGACTAGACTATAGACTAGACTATAGACTAGACTATAGACTAGACTAGACTAGACTATAGACTAGACTATAGACTAGACTATAGACTAGCTAGACTAATAGACTAGACTATAGACTAGACTATAGACTAGACTATAGACTAGACTATAGACTAGACTATAGACTAGACTATAGACTAGACTATAGACTAGACTATAGACTAGACTATAGACTAGACTATAGACTAGACTATAGACTAGACTATAGACTAGACTATAGACCTAGACTATAGACTAGACTATAGACTAGACTATAGACTAGACTATAGACTAGACTATAGACTAGACTATAGACTAGACTATAGACTAGACTATAGACTAGACTATAGACTAGACTATAGACTAGACTATAGACTAGACTATAGACTAGACTATAGACTAGACTATAGACTAGACTATAGACTAGACTATAGACTAGACTATAGACTAGACTATAGACTAGACTATAGACTAGACTATAGACTAGACTATAGACTAGACTATAGAAGACTATAGACTAGACTATAGACTAGACTATAGACTAGACTATAGACTAGACTATAGACTAGACTATAGACTAGACTATAGACTAGACTATAGACTAGACTATAGACTAGACTATAGACTAGACTATAGACTAGACTATAGACTAGACTATAGACTAGACTATAGACTAGACTATAGACTAGACTATAGACTAACTATAGACTAGACTATAGACTAGACTATAGACTAGACTATAGACTAGACTATAGACTAGACTATAGACTAGACTATAGACTAGACTATAGACTAGACAATAGACTAGACTATAGACTAGACTATAGACTAGACTATAGACTAGACTATAGACTAGACAATAGACTAGACTATAGACTAGACTATAGACTAGACAATAGACTAGACTATAGACTAGACTATAGACTAGACTATAGACTAGACTATAGATTAGACTATAGACTAGACTATAGACTAGACTATAGACTAGACTATAGCCTAGACTATAGACTAGACTATAGACTATACTATAGACTAGACTATAGACTAACTATAGACTAGACTATAGACAAGACTATAGACTAGACTATACACTAGACAATAGGCTAGACTAGACTATTTCGGCTTTTTTTCGTACTTATAATAAACTTTTTTTATAATAAACTCTCTTGATAAGTAGTCCACCTTATCAAAAAGGTTTATAAGTTGGCATAAGTATGGGAATGCCATGGGGGTAACACGGTATTTTTTGATATAGTACTGAATTTTCCATGCCGATATACGATCACAAACAATATTCATTTCATAATAAGTATTCAAAATTACCTTTATTAAGATTCTATTTAGAAAACTTTTGATAATAGATGTGACTCCTTTTAGTTTAGCCCTATACGCATATGTATTATTTTCTTTAAGTCCCCCATGTTGAAGAAATTACTCACGATGTGGACATGACTTTTCCAAATATTACAATTGATTGATCCATATCTGTAGAATATTTCTAAAGAGCAAAATGAGTTTCTTCTCCCGTCATGATTATGGGTAAAAATATTAAATAAAAATATTTTTTTTTTTTGAAGTTCAAAATTGTATGAAATGATAAGATAACCGATTATAATCTAATTTCTATGATTTGTTTTTTAAAGATTGTAATTTATCGCAATTCACTGATAACTTATACACAGAATAAATTGGTCACTTGCCGCTAAAGAATAAACATGCATAAAACTCACTTAGCTGATAAAATGTTCAGTAGTTTTTCTCAAATCATACAAATGAAAACACTCGCCATGACCAGAGAAAGTTTAGGCGTGTTAAGTATTCTCTTAACAATATGCTTAACATGGCAAGGATCACAAGTAAATGGAGCCAACATTTTGGGTATCTTCACCAGCCACAGTACCTCACATTTGATTGTACACATGTCGGTGGCAAAAGTTCTGGCAGAAAGAGGACACAATGTAACCATAGTTGCGTCGCAAGAACCCAAAGTTAAGCATGATAAAATAAACATGATCATCATACCACCCAGCGCAGAAGTGGAGGAGAAGATTGGTAAAGTCATGAAAGAAAAGGTTACACAAAAAACATCCTTTTTTACTTATGTAGTAAATTTCTTTGATTCCGTAAAACCCATGATCGATATGCAGGCTGATATGCTAAAAGATCCTCGCTTTACAGTGCTCTACGAAAATCCTGATACGAAATTTGATTTAGTTATAATGGGTTATTTCATGAACTCTTTTGTTTTTGGTATGGGTGCCAGATTTAAAGCGCCACTTGCCATTAGTTGGATGGGACCACCAATGTTAATAAGTGATATTTTTGTGGGTAATCCGAGTGAAGTGTCATATGTACCTGATATGAATATGTCTATTAAAGTTAATAAAAAAATGACATTCTTACAACGTCTTCAGAATTTATTTATGAATATGTTTTTCAGATTGATTAAACAAATGTTGGATGTTCGTATGCGTCATTTGTACAGGTAAATGAGAGATTTAATATTTTTAATGTTAAAGATTGTTTCTAATTAGTGTTTTTCATTTACAGTGAACTGTACCCTACTGACGGTTCTTTTCCCACTTTGAGTGATATGGAAAAGAATGTTTCTTTGGTATTCTGCAACAGTCATTTTACTGAAGGTTCTGTTAGACCCAATGTTCCAGCCGTTGTTGAAATTGGTGGTATTCAGGTTAAGAATAAACCTGAACCCTTGCCACAGGTGAGTGTCTTTGAATCAAATTTTCACAAAAAGTGATCTTAAGACTCAATATCAATCTTTCAGTTAACTTGGTTTCACTCCATTATTTTCAGTTCACCTATTTCTATGAATTATCTTTTGAGAATTCTTTTAATATTTTATTATGATAATTTTTTAGGACATCGCTAAATTCCTTGATTCTGCCAATGAAACCGGAGCCATACTCTTTAGTTTGGGTTCCAATCTAAAAGGATCCAGCATTAAACCCGAAACTACCACTTATATTTTTAATGTCTTATCAAAACTGCAGCAGAAAGTTATTTGGAAATGGGAAGACTTAAATAAAACACCTGGAAAATCGCCCAACATTCTATACAAAAAATGGATGCCACAAGATGATATTTTGGCACATCCTAATATCAAGTTGTTTATCACTCATGCCGGTAAAGGCGGTGTAGCAGAAGCTCAATATCATGGTGTTCCCATGGTCGCTTTACCCGTATTTGCCGACCAACATGTCAATGCTAAGAAATTAGTAAATGCTGGTTATGGTCAAGATTTAGATCTGCTAAAATTAACTGAAGAATCATTTAATATCACCATCGTTGAAGTTCTCAGTAATCCACAGTACAAATTAAATGTACAAACATTTTCAAAACTTTATCGTGATCGTCCCCTAACTGCACGGGAAAGTGTTGCCTTTTGGACAGAATATGTGATACGTCATCATGGTGCTGCCCATATGCAAAGCCCTTTGGTTCATATGACAACCATAGAAAGTTTAAATTTAGATATTTATTTAATAATATTAATAATATTCTATATCGTTTATAGATTAATGAAACTTGTAGTGTTATTTGTAGTTTGTAAAGTCTGTAAAAAGTGTTCTAAAACTAGTATTAGGAAAAGCAAGAAAACCAAAAAGGTTAAATCACAATAAAATTGTAATTAAGTAGTTTCTTCATCTTATTATTAAAATTTTTAATAAAATAATTATATTTATTATAACAAATATTTATTTTATAAATCAGCGGTATTTACTTGATGGCTTAAAAACATAAAATTTATTAGTCCCTGATATGGGTTAGCTTTAAAAGATAATGTATATTTAATTACCGATTAGTGTTTCTGGGGGATGGAATACTTCTTATAACATCGCTCCAGAGATGTTTGGATCTAATTTCAGCGAACGGCAGGGAAAGTTTTGCAGTGTCTTCTTCATTCTTGGTAATCAGGCTTCAGTATAGTCGAATGTGCGCTCTCGTAAAGTACATCTATCCTCAAGTGGTTCTACCAAGACATTTGTAAACATATCTTCATTGATATGCTTCGATATGGAAAAATGAAATACAACATGTGCGGTATCGGACAGTCGAAAGACAGGTACACAGATGCAAGGCATTTGTGTACTGTTACCCCATATCGTATGATGGGCGATTGCGTCTGTGTCAATAAACCCAGGAGAGCGATTTTTATTTACTGCACTAATTTCTCTGAACTAATTTTACCTGTGTATGCATGATCTAATATTAACTCTGCCTTTTGTATAAGACTATACATTCAGTCCATACATGCTGACGTTACGGGTCCTCGGATCTTGGATCTTAATGTCAAGCGGAGGGATAGCGCAATCGAGGCTTTGTATCTGTCTGGGTAGTAGGCGATGGAAACATTGGCGTCTTGTGCATCAGATGATGGAAGAACCCCTTCGTCTACTACCGGATCCAGACTCTAAAATAGATCTCCAAGCAAGTCCGAGCTTGATTGGGTATCCATTCTTTCCTCAGGATTACTGTGATCGTTCACTTTTCCGCCGTCCTATCAAATCCATAGTATATTCTGCCTTGCTTCTACCGGAGTGGAGCCAAAGATTTCTTATTAAGGACCACAACCGCTTACCTGTGCTCACCTTTAGGAACGGAGACCTTGACCACCTTCCTATTGTGGGTAGGGAGATCAGGGTTTCCTATTTGAATATGGGCCAGTAGCGCCTCTGGGTCGTGTGGTTTCGCAGGAATAACTGTCACTGATCTCGGTCTAAGAGATATTTTATTAAAGACAGCATCGTAATTTTGCGGAGATAGACCAGGATTATCCTTGAAGATCTTCTAGAACACATACAGCATTTTTTGATGAACTATCAGCAACTTTTCCACGATAGAATCTATTGATTACTTTGGTTTCTTGCTTCGGAAGTCTAGTATTCGGCTGGGTGGATTGCTGAAAGAGTTGTAGCTCTTCCAATCGACTGTTCAATCTCTCCAGTGAACGCGGGAAATACTGCTTGGTTCGTATTGCCCAAAATCATGGTGTTTTCTGGCGTACCAGCGTAGGTTTGAGCAGCTACTTAGGTGCTTGGTATGACATCCACGGCAAACTCGCTGCTATAAGTCGGACTACCACCAGAGGGCAGGATAGTTGAATGTTTGCATTTCGTCAGCTTATATTTCTCCAGCTGGTATCTTATAATTGTTGGGCTACATGAGTTAGGCTACGATTACAATCAATCCGTACTCTTGCAATGGAGTGGAGCGACCAGTCTTCTTTAACCATTGACTAGCCATTCAGGTTCTCGGCACAGCTACCAGCTAGCTAGGGGATTTAGGGCATTTACGGAGGTATAAAGTTTTGGTTCGAGGTTTACCCTTTTTCTTACTAATCAATTAACAGAGGGGTAAATTAAATATCGGATAATTACACCAAAAACTGGTGATATGAATCACTTTGTCGTTGCCCTATGTATATTTTTTTTCGACCTCATTGTAGAAATGACTCACGCTGTGGACTTGACATCTATAGTTATACATTTTTTAATTATAATTGATTAATCCCTGTTAGTCTCTAGAATATAACTTGACTAAAATTATCTAACATAACCACGCTTTTTAAAAATAAACTAAACCATAACCTTCCCTAAAATGTAAAGTGATGTTTTCTCTAGTCATGATTATTGTTAAAAATATAAAATAAAAATAGTTCATAAAATGTTGATAACAATTGAATGGATTTGTGCAGGAAAGCAGGTAACTTTTATCATAATTTTGAAAGAATAATTAAATCATCAGTGTTGCCAAAATTTAGAAGTCTTTGATTTATATGAAATTATCTTTTTCATGATAAAATGCAATTAAAATATAAATAAAATGTGAAGAACCCAATCAGTTGGGGCTTCGAAAATATGTCTCGCTTATTTATTTGAAGACTGACATACCAATAATTTTTAAAACTGACATTTTTAGTAATATTTAACTATGTATATACTATATAGGAATTTTTTTGTGTGCGAATATTTTCTAATACTCAGTTTAAAAATCGGATATGTAATAACATTTTCTTAATATTTTGGAACTAGTTCGCTAAAGTTACTTATAAATGTTACTTAGAACCTTATGGCAACCCTGTTGATTTTATAAGCTATTGATGAAATAGTCCAAAAAATTTCAAACGATTTAAAACGCACAAACGATAAGATAACCGATTATCAACCTTTCAAATTTCTAATATTTATTTTATGAAATCGGTGAAAAAATATTGTTTATCGTAATGTTTGTAACATTTTAATTTGAAATTTTGTTGACGACAGTCCAAGGAATTAAAATATTATGAAAATGTTTACTATTACGGCTTCCTGGCTTTTTATATATCAATTATTTTAGACTTTTCATATTAGAGTTGATTTCATTTACTTCTTCAATTGGTCGACTTTGTTTAAGGTGATCACATATCAAAATACCAAGTATAAATCGGTTCATCCACCCTTTTCCTCTAATACCAACAAAATGTCACCTTTTATAATTCCTTCTGTAATAGTACTTTAATAGATTCTGTAGTACTTACATCGAGTATATAACTCTTGATGTATACTCTTCATTTTAGAAATGACGTCTGTCATCATGACGATACAAATAGATTAAAATATTTTCCACTAACTTGTGTAATTGCAACAGTTCTGGAGAAATTTCATAGAAGAAAGTCCAGAATGTAGGGGGGTCGTAAAATTAAGAGGTATATTATCTACATTATCTTTTTACCATCGACACATTTTCGTTACACTTCTTATCGTTAACTGATAACACCATCTCAAAAGACTAAGCATTGTATAGAGTGCATGTATACATTTCACCGATAACTTACCCACACTTGTCGTTAGAAAACACACATAAACCCTCGGTAGCTGATACAAATTTTTAGTAGTTTTTCTTTAGTCGTATGAACGTCAACACTCGCCATGGCTGGAAAAAGTTTAGCCGCGTTTGGCATTCTCTTGACAATATGCTTAATATGGCAAGTATCACAAGTAAATGGAGCCAATATTTTGGGCATCTTTACCAGCCACAGTACCTCACATTTGATTATTCATACGTCGGTGGCTAAAGTTCTGGCAGAAAGGGGACACAATGTCACCATAGTTGCGTCTCAAGAACCCAAAGTTAAGCATGATAAATAAACACAATCATCATACCACCCAGCGCAGAAGTAGAGGAGTTGATTGGTAAAGCCATGAAAGGAATGGCTACACAGAAAACTACCCTTTTCACTACTATAGGCAACTTTTTCGGTTCTTTGAAACCCATGATCGATATGCAGGCTGACATGCTGAAAGATCCTCGCTTTACAGTTCTCTACGAGAATCCTGATACGAAATTTGATTTAGTTATAATGGGTTATTTCATGAACTCTTTTGTACTTGGTATGGGTGCGAGATTTAAGGCCCCTCTAGCAATCAGTTGGATGGGACCGCCAATGGTTTTAAGTGATGTATTTGTGGGTAATCCAAGTGAAGTATCGTATGTACCCGATATGAATATGTCTGTTAAAGTGGGTGAAAAAATGACATTCTTACAACGTCTACAGAATTATTTATGAATATGTTTTTGAGACTTATTAAGCAGATGTTGGACATACGCATGCGTAATTTTTACAAGTAAGATA